>NW_027362972.1:600000-880000 GCF_046119375.1 Phyllobates terribilis | reverse complement strand
CCTGTTTTTATGTCCCCCCAAGTGATTATTTCTAGAAATCTGACACACTTTGGGGGTACATTTGAGTTGACACATTTTGGGATGCATCCTCCAAAGTGCTTAAATACTACCTTCAATAACCCCTAAAATAATGAATCCTGTTTTTTAGGTCCCCCAAGTGATTATTTCTAGAAATCTGACACATTTTGGGGGTACATTTTAGGAGACACATTTTGGGGTGCATCCTCCAAAGTGCTAAATACTACCTTCAACAGCCCCTAAAATGCTGAATCCTGTTTTTATGTCCCCCCAAGTGATTATTTCTAGAAATCTGACACACTTTGGGGATACATTTGAGTTGACACATTTTGGGATGCATCCTCCAAAGTGCTTAAATACTACCTTCAATAACCCCTAAAATAATGAATCCTGTTTTTTAGGTCCCCCAAGTGATTATTTCTAGAAATCTGACACATTTTGGGGGTACATTTTAGGAGACACATTTTGGGGTGCATCCTCCAAAGTGCTAAATACTACCTTCAACAGCCCCTAAAAT
The DNA here is from genome assembly GCF_046119375.1 of Phyllobates terribilis. Classification (NCBI taxonomy): domain Eukaryota; kingdom Metazoa; phylum Chordata; class Amphibia; order Anura; family Dendrobatidae; genus Phyllobates; species Phyllobates terribilis. The sequence continues at coordinate 879,465 of NW_027362972.1, read as the reverse complement.
GCTGAATCCTGTTTATGTCCCCCAAGTGATTCTTTCTGCGCTACAGTCACATTTTCGGGTCCATTTGAGAAGACACATTTTTGGGGCGCAGCCACCTCAAGTAATAAATACTGCCTCCCACAGCCCTTAAAATACTAAATCCTGTTTTTTATGACCCCCCCCATTGATTATTTGTAGAAATCTGACACATTTTGGGGGTACATTTGAGGAGACACATTTTGGGGTGCATCCTCCAAAATGCTAAATACTACATTCAACAGCCCCTAAAATGCTGAATTCTGTTTTTTATGTACCCCAAGTGATTCTTTCTGGGCTACAGTTACATTTTGGGGGACATTTTGGGGTACATTTGATAAGATACATTTTGGGGTGCAGCCACCTCAAGTACTAAAAACTGCCTCCCACGTCACCACGTCTGTATTTTTTTATCCTCTCCTGGTTTTGGCTTACAATAACTGATATGAAAAACTGACCCAAACATAGTCTGTTCTCAGTGCATTGCATTGCTCTGTTTTGCAGCCGTACGGCTTCAGGCCTCTACTTCTGTCAGCCGTAGGGCTGCCCAATGTATCTCTATAGGAAATCTGTGTATGACCGATATTTCTCTTTCTTTTTCTTTGAACACAATTATTGAAACACCTGAATGTTTTGGGGGCAGGTCAGATGCAAGTTGAGGGGTTACTTGACCCCCTCCAATTTGGGGGGGGCTTAAAGGGGGCTGGAACTTTTTTTTTTACTTATTACACTAGTTATTTATTGTGATCATTTCTGGGCTACATTCACATCTTGGGGTCCATTTGAAAAGATACATTTTTTGGGGTGCAACTACCTCAAGTAATAAATACTGCCTCCCACTGCCCCTAACTTACTGAATCCTGTTTTTTGTGTCCCCCAAGTGATTATTTTTAGAAATGACACATTTTGCGGGTACATTTGAGAAGACATTTTGGGGTGCATCCCCCAAAGTGCTAAATACTACCTTCAACATCTAAAATAATGAATCCTGTTTTTTTATGTACCACAAGTGATTCTTTCTGGGCTACAGTCACATTTTGGGGGACATTTTGGGGTACATTTGAGAAGATGCATTTTGGGGTGCAGCCACCTCAAGTACTAAAAACTGCCTCCCACGTCACCACGTCTGTATTTTTTTATCCTCTCCTGGTTTTGGCTTACAATAACTGATATGAAAAACTGACCCAAACATAGTCTGTTCTCAGTGCATTGCATTGCTCTGTTTTGCAGCCGTACGGCTTCAGGCCTCTACTTCTGTCAGCCGTAGGGCTGCCCAATGTATCTCTGTAGGAAATCTGTGTATGACCGATATTTCTCTTTCTTTTTCTTTGAACACAAATATTGAAACACCTGAATGTTTTGGGGGTAGGTCAGATGCAAGTTGAGGAGTTACTTGACCCCCTACAATTTTGGGGGGCTTAAAGGGGACTGGAATTTTTTTTTTTTTTTTTTTTTTTACACTAATTATTTTTAGTAAACATTTCTGGGCTACAGTCACATTTTGGGGTCCATTTGAGAAGACACATTTTGGGGTGCAGCCACCTCAAGTACTAAATACTGTCTCCCATGTCACCACTTCTGTATTTTTCATGCACTCCTGGTTTTGGCTTACAATAACAGATATGAAAAACTAAACAATAAACTAACATGTGAACTCAGCCTTACAGTGTATTTTCCCTTATATCCTGTATTTTGTTGTATATTCTAGAGTGAACAGCATGTATTGTGGAAATAAATCTGCTATGGTGTATTCTTATAAATGAACAGTAGATGGCAGTCTAGTCTGCTCTCAGTGTATGGCAATGCTGGGGGAGGGGGGCTGTGTATTTCTGTATTGAAGCTTCTCTCTCTGAGAAGACATTAAATGTTAATTAGCTGCTTGTATAGGGGGAGGTTTAAGATAAATCTGCTATAGTGTAGTTTTAAAAAGAAATAGTAGATTGCAGTATAGTCTGCTTCACATCGCCCTCCCCGGGTCCGACATACATACATCTTCACATCGTCCTCCCCGGGTCCGACATACATAGATCTTCGCATCCCCCTCCCGAGGTCCGACACAGCGCAGCATCCCCCTCCCCAGGTCCGACACACAGTGCAGCATCTCCGTCCCCAGGTCCGACACACAGCGCAGCCTCTCCCTCCCCAGGTCCAACACACAGCGCAGCATTTCCCTCCCCAGGTCCGACACAGCGCAGCATCTCCCTCCCCATGTCCGACACACAGCTCAGCACCTCCCTCCCCAGGTCCGACACACAGCGCAGCATCGCCCTCCCCAGGTCCGACATACATACAGCTTTGAATTGCCCTCCCCGGGTCCGACATACATCAAGCTTCGCATCACTATCCCCAGGTCCGACATACATACAGCTTCACATCGCCCTCCCCGGGTCCGACATACATACAGCTTCGCATCGCCCTCCCCGGGTCCGACATACATACAGCTTCGCATCGCCCTCCCCGCGTCCGACATACATACAGCTTTGCATCGCCCTCCCCGGGATCGACATACATACATCTTCACATCGCCCTCCCCGGGTCCGACATACATAGATCTTCGCTTCCTCCTCCCCAGGTCCGACACACAGCGCAGCATCTCCGTCCCCAGGTCCGACACAAAGCGCAGCCTCTCCCTCCCCAGGTCCAACACACAGCGCAGCATTTCCCTCCCCAGGTCCGACACAGTGCAGCATCTCCCTCCCCATGTCCGACACACAGCGCAGCACCTCCCTCCGCAGGTCTGACACACAGTGCAGCACCTACCTCCCCAGGTCCGACACAGCGCAGCATCTCCCTCCCCGGGTCCGACATACATACAGCTTTGCATTGCCCTCCCCGGGTCTGACATACATACATCTTCGCATCACCATCCCCAGGTCCGACATACATACAGCTTCACATCGCCCTCCCCGGGTCCGACATACATACAGCTTCGCATCGCCCTCCCCGGGTCCGACATACATACAGCTTTGCATCGCCCTCCCCGGGTCCGACATACATACATCTTCACATCGCCCTCCCCGAGTCCAACATACATAAATCTTCGCATCTCCCTCCCCAGGTCCGACACACAGCGCAGCATTTCCCTCCCCAGGTCCGACACACAGCGCAGCATCTCCCTCCCCAGGTCCGACACACAGCGCAGCACCTCCCTCCTCAGGCCCGACACAGCGCAGCATCGCCCTCCCCTGGTCCGACATACATACAGCTTCACATCGCCCTCCCCGGGTCCGACATACATACAGCTTCACATCCCCCTCCCCAGGTCTGACACACAGTGCAGCCTCTCCCTCCCCATGTCCAACACACAGCGCAGCATTTCCCTCCCCAGGTCCGACACACAGCGCAAAATCTCCCTCCCCAGGTCCAAAATACACACAGCCAGCATCTCCCTCCCCAGGTCCTACATACATACATACAGCATCTCCCTCCCCAGGAAAGCCCTCTAGGTACATGCTAGTAATGTAATACAGCAGCACACAAAGTAAGTGAAAAAAAAAAGCCAATAGCCCATGTGGTGAAGTTTCGGTCCCATATCGTGGACCTTTAAGCAAGTACCAAGTGCAAGTGCAGAATATTTAAGGCAGCCAAATTATACAATTAATCAGCAGCAATTCTGAAATAATTGTAACAGTGCATATACAGTGTACAATAATAATGTGCATCAGGTGGAATAAAGACAATCTATACATATACACAATTACTCAATAATGTGATAAGAATAATATATCCAGCTTCCAGTAATGTGCAAAATGTATTGACGGGAGTAGAATAAAATCTACATGAAATAACGCCCAGACAGCGCAGCAACGCGTTTCTGACGCCATGTGTTCAAATATTCATTCTCATGGAGTATATATCCTTTAAATATTGAATCAATATTATCAAAGGTTAACAATTATTGGTCATAAAATAGCCTTCAGCTAAACAATTGATTTTGATAAATTTACATTAGAGTGTACATAGTGATTTGTATTTATCTATCTGTATACAGGGGGCTGTATACAGAGGGGTCTGTATATATACAATGTATATGCTTGCAAACACTGTATTAATAACAGCCCTCAGTCTCGCTTCCTCACCCCCTGCAGCGTGATGAGGTCTCATGGTGCCGCAGTGACATCAGCAGCGTGCGCACGCCACAGCCCGAGGGCTCAGGGAGCTGACTGGAGCTGCACTAACCCCGAAACTACCGGCGCACACCAACTTTCATTTGAAATAGCATCTTAAAGACACTAATAAGAATAAGTACAGGGATAACCGCCACCCCCACATGCCGGCGAAAACTCCAGTTTTGTTATGGAGTCTGGGGAAGGGAGGGGAAATTTGAAAAAAATATATATATTTATTTTTTTAAATCCTGAGCCTAGCTCCGCCCCCACGACCCACCACCCTAGGCACCGGACCTAGAGATATAGATAGATAGATAGATAGATATATAGAGAGAGATATATATAGATAGAGAGATATGTTTTTTTTTTTTAAATCCCAAGCCTGGTTCCACCCCCTGTCTTAGATAATCCTCTTGGCTTCCATACGCACTATGCAGCTTTTTCTTTGATCCCTCCTGCGGTTTCTGGTGGCTCGGGGAAGAGGGCACCCCCAGCACCATGTTACATCAATGAGAAGATTCAATGGCATTTCCCTATCTCACTTTAACCTCGATTTCTCCAGAACCGTGGGTCCGATAAACAATCCAAGATATAAGTTCTGTAGACTGGACCGTCAGCTTTCCAGGGATTCATCTCCTGAGTGAGAGGCATCTTGTACTGAGAAGCAGCACCCCGAGAGCCGTGACCCCCCTCTGACCAGGCGGCCCATGTCTACTAAATGAGGTTACCCACTTTCCAGTGCTGATATCTCGGCTTGTGAAGGTCCAAGATGGCCCAAACTTGCAGTGTGTACAGAGCTCAAGTAGACCTACAAAATGAGTGGTGGCACTTGTTAATATCAAGAGTGGTTCCAGTACCAGATGTCTAAAATTGGTACCGTTTGCTCCGGTTCCGAAGGTCCAATCAAAAATCGGCGACATACACTTTGTAGCACTCGCTCTCCCCTTACAAGCAACTCCTCACATGTGTATGTATGTCATTTTCCTGAGGGGCAACACCCCAAGAAGCAAGGCACCCATACCTGGTTAATGCTAAGTGTGAGACTGTGATAGTGAGTGCCGTATTTGGCACATACTATCAAAGTCTCACACTAAAGATCTGCATCTGAAAATGCTCCTCCAACTTTGGGGGCACAGATCTCAGCCACTAAGTGAGCAGACTGCAAACGGACAGAGATGTATTTAGATAATCCTCTTGGCTTCAATATTCACTATGCAGCTTTTTGATTGAACCCTCCTGTGGTTTTTGGTGGCTCGGAGAATAGGGCACCCCCAGGACCATGTTAAGTCAATGGGAGGAATGAATGGGGTTTCCCTATCTCACTTTAACCTGGATTTTTCTGGAACCATGGGTCCAACAAACAATCCGAGATATACATTCTGTAGATTGGACCATCTCCTTTCCAGGAATTCATCTCCTGAGAGAGACACACCTTTTACCGAGGAGCAGCACCCCGAGAGCCGTGATCCCCCTCTGACCATGCGGCCCATGTCTACTGATGTGGTTACCCACTTTCCAGTGCTGATATCTCGGCTTGTGAAGGTCCAAGATGGCCCAAACTTGTAGAGTGTACAGAGCTCAAGTAGACCTACACAATGAGTGGTGGCACCTGGTAATAGTCAAAGTGGTTCCAGTACCAGACATGTCTAACTTCTGTACCGCTTGCTCTGGTTCCGAAGGTCCAATCGAAAATTGGAGATATACACTTTGTAGCACTCGCTCTCCCCTTTCAAGGTACTCCTCATGTATGCCATTTCCCTGAGGAGCAGCACCCCAAGAAGCAAGGCTACCTGGTTAATGCTAAGTGTGAGACTGTGATAGTGAGTGCCGTATTTGGCACATACTATCAAAGTCTCACACTAAAGATCTGCATCTGAAAATGCTCCTCCGACTTTGGGGGCTCAGATCTCAGGCACTAAGGGAGCAGACTGCAAACGGACAGAGATGTTTATAGATAATCCTCTTGGCTTCAATATGTGCCTAGCGGAAAATACAAATTTCAAAAAGAACTTCGGCACTCCATACATGAATTCATAAGAAATATTGCATCTAGACTGATGTCACTTTACAAAATGAAGGTTTTTTGTGCATAATTTGGCCAATTCATGTGTGCCTATCAACCATTACAAGGTAACCTTCATATGATGGGTAACTACGCTAAGCTACCACTGGATATGCCACTCTTGGGCTGTAAGTCTCTATGGACAATATGTCTCTGCTTGGGCTTTAAACCTACGATGTATGGGCTGGTAGAGAAAGTTAAAACCACCTGTGAATGAATAGAAGGAATTAGTGGGAGGGAAGCATGGTTAGAAAAAAGGCTATCAAACTTCTAATAGTGTGAACACTTACCTGCTGCAATGTCCCAGGAGAGGGATCCAAAAATGATTAATAGAAAAGAGAGGGGTCGCTCACTGGTCTATTCGGGTGCTCTGAAGAAAAAAGTAATCTAAATTGCAAAAAGAACTTCGGCACTAGCGGAAAATACAGGCCTGAATATATCCGTTAAATAATAGAATAAATATTATCAAATGTTAAACATTTTTGGTCATAACATAAGCTTCAGCTAAACAATTGATTTTGATAAATTTACATTAGAGTGTACATTGTGCTTTATATCTATCTATCTGTATACAGGGGGCTGTATACAGGGGGGTCGGTTCTATACAGTACAGATCAAAAGTTTGGACACACCTTCTCATTTAAAGATTTTTCTGTATTTTCATTACTAAGAAAATTGTACATTCACACTGAAGGCATCAAAACTATGAATTAACACATGTGGAATTATATACTTAACAAAAAAGTGTGAAACAACTGAAAATATGTCTTATATTCTAAGTTCTTCAAAGTAGCCACCTTTTGCTTTGATGACTCCTTTGCACATTCTTGGCATCAAAAAATTTGAAGCATCCTTTTAATGCAATGGTTTTACTTGTTTTTATTGGAATATGAATATTGTAGATTTAGACTGTGTGCACACGATAAGGAATAGTAGCGTTTTGGACGCAGCGTATTTTTACTGTGTTGTACAGTACAAGTACAGTGGATGGGATTAACAGAATCCCATGTCCACTGTGCTTCTTTTTTTACACTGCATAAAGTCACCTGCAGTGCGTGTTTTTGAGCCGCAGCATGTCAATTGGTCTTGCGGCAATGCAAAAAACGCATGTATATCATAAATAAAGAAATAATTTAAAAAAATTATGTGGGGTCCTCCCTATTTTTGATAACCAGCCCAAGTAAAGCAGACAGGTGCAGGTTTATAATACCAAGCTGGAAAGGTCCATGAATATTGACCCCCTCCCTGCCTAAGCCCGCAGTCGCCCCAGAATTGGCCCATCTATGAGATGGGCCAATTCAGGCACTTTGCCCGACTCTTCCCGATTGCCCTTGTATGGTTTCAAACGAGGGAATAGTTTATGGGGTTGATGTCAGCTTCATAATGTCAGCTGGCATCAAGCCATGGTGTTAAGAAGTAATTTTTCTCCTTGCGGAGAGCGACATGATAGAAGGAATTAGTGGGAGGGAAGCATGGTTAGAAAAAAGGCTATCAAACTTCTAATAGTGTGAACACTTACCTGCTGCAATGTCCCAGGAGAGGGATCCAAAAATGATTAATAGAAAAGAGAGGGGTCGCTCACTGGTCTATTCGGGTGCTCTGAAGAAAAAAGTAATCTAAATTGCAAAAAGAACTTCGGCACTAGCGGAAAATACAGGCCTGAATATATCCGTTAAATAATAGAATAAATATTATCAAATGTTAAACATTTTTGGTCATAACATAAGCTTCAGCTAAACAATTGATTTTGATAAATTTACATTAGAGTGTACATTGTGCTTTATATCTATCTATCTGTATACAGGGGGCTGTATACAGGGGGGTCGGTTCTATACAGTACAGATCAAAAGTTTGGACACGCCTTCTCATTTAAAGATTTTCTAGGTTTTCTATATTTACATTAGAGTGTACATTAGAGTGTATATTTACATTAGAGTGTACATTGTGCTTTATATCTATCTATCTGTATACAGATAGAGCACGTCAAGGTTAGGAGACTTTTTAAGCCGCAATGCTCCTCTGGGAAATATGCAAATTGTCTCTTCAGAAAGGAAGAGAACTAGAACTCTAGCACCACCTATTGGAAATAGCAATCCTAAAAGTCAATATTGACCTTTTAACGATGCTTATCACATGACTTAGGATAAAAGCCAAGACCAGAAACTCAGTTTGCCGACACTGTGTTTTGGGGTACTGCCCCTTGTCGGAACAAAGTGTGAGTTCTGGTTTGGCTGGGTGAGAGGCATCAGACCGTTATCTAAGAAGTAACGTTTCTCGTTGCGGAGAGCGACATGCTAAGCATGTCAAAGTGAGGAGACTTTTCAAACCGCAATGTTTTTCTGGGAATTATGCAAATTGTCTCTTCAGAGAGGAATAGAGCCAGAACTGTAGTGCCACCTATTGGAAGTATCAATCTTAAAAGTCAATATTGACCCTTTAACGAGCCTTATCACATGACTTAGGATAAAATCCAAGACCAGAAGCTCACTTTGCTGACAGTGTTTGCCAGAAGAGCATTGCTCCTTGTGCTATGAGTACAGTTTTTTCTTTTTTACCGTTTGATAGAAGGCACCCAAGTGCCGCTAAGTGTGTGTAGAAATACGAATACCACTATAAAATACTAAAGGCAGATTAGGGACAAAGTTTTTTATATACCCCTAGGCGTTTTTAATCAAATATGAAATAAAGGCTAAGTTTCATGACTTGTTAGAGAGGGGTCTCTTTTGCGGTTCTCCCCATTTTGTAAATACATTATCAATATACCCCTTCCAGGCCATTGTTTTCCTCACAATTTGTTATATATTACTAACCCAGTAATAAAAAAAACACACACAGGATAAAATAGTTTATTTTAGAAAACACTCCCCCACACTTCACTCACCAACTTATTAAAAAGCAAAAAAAACACCCTAAAGATCTGGCTTAATCTAGCAAATCAGGAGTAGCCCAAAAATGGGAACCTGAAAGACATAAAAACAGTTAAATAAAAACAAGAAACACTCCCTAATTCACCAATTTATTATTAAGTAATAATTAATGATGGGCGAGCACCAAAATGCTCGGGTGCTCATTGCTCGGGTCGAGCAAATTGGAATGCTCAGGTGCTCGATCCGAGCAACGAGCCCAATGTAAGTCTATGGGAAAGTCGAGCATTTTTCAGGCCGCTCCCTCAGCGGTCTTCAGAGGGACTATGTGAGAACGAAGTTCCAAAAGCCCTAAAATTATCCGAAGGTAAAAAGGTAGAAAGGGTCCACAGAATTGGTCCTCCACCCTCTGTCTCTGGAGCCCACAATACTACCAGGCCAAGACAGGTCATTATGAAATTTTTGGATTTCAATGATAAAGCTGACATTATCCGAGCTTACAAACAATTAAACCACCCATTGATCATTCAAGGCCATAAAATCCTGCTTTTCGAAGACTACTCAATTGAAGTAACCAGGAAAAGGAAGTCCTTCAGTGCTTTATGCACCAGACTGCGCAAAGAAAAAATCCGCTTTCAACTGCGCTACCCGGCTACTCTTCGCCTGAAAGACACTGATGGCTCTTTCCGGGAATTTATCTCACCTGATAAGGCAGACTCTTTTGTCAACAGTCTCCTGGGCCCAGTCCTGAACAGACCCTCCAGGTGAAAACTTCCTCTAGTTCACAGTCACCTAGGAGACCCACGAAACAAGGAGACCAGAGCTATAACAATCGTTGATTTAATGAGTTTCTCCTTTTATACGCCTGGTGGCCCTGGAGTGAAAGTCTTTTATGAAGGCAATTGTTTGAGAAAATTCTGATAAATTACCTTAATTAAGGGGGGAGTTAGGTTTGAATTTGAATCTAAATTTAAATGTAATCTGTTATATTGCACACATGGTCGGGCAGAAGTGAAGCCCAGGAGATAGTCTTTTCCCTAGCGAGCAGTTAAAAATGTTTACGCTCTTGCTAGGTCAGTTCTTTAAAACTTTTGTATATTGTTTTTTTGGGTTTGTTTCACATGTTCGAGCTTTGCTCGTTAGTACGTAATCTAACTACATGTCATCATTATTTTGTAAGTTGTTCACCAAACATGTCTATCTTTACAGTCTTTGAATATGTATATCGTATCTTGGAATGTTAAAGGTTTGCGCTCTCCCCAAAAATGGATGAAAGTCCTTAGACATTTAAAACGTTTAAAGCCTGACATAGCCCTTCTACAAGAAACACATTTGCCTGAAGCAGATTTCCCCCGGATGAAAAAATTATGGGTTGGGGGTATCTATGGTTCACCGTCCGTAGATAGAAAGGCTGGAGTCTTAATCCTTATTAATAAGCAGTTTATACACCAGGTCATAAGTCAGCAGCAGGATGGAGAAGGGAGGTTGATTCAATTAACATTATCTACGTCTTGTGGAACCTTATCTACAATGTATATGCGCCTAACGTAGGCAACAAACCTTTTTTTAAACAATTGGAGACTAGACTCTTATTTGACTCCAACCCTAACAAAATAATAGGTGGAGACTTTAACTCGGTGGTTTCAGTTCATGAGAATAGGAAAAACACTACTGGTACTCTGCAATCGGTTACCTCGCATGACAAAGCACTAGCACCTTTTTTGTCTAGCTGCCAATTAATTGATTCTTGGAGGTTTTTGAACCCCAGTAATAGGGAATATACGCGCTTCTAACACGCCAACGACTCTTGGTCTCGTATTGACTACTTTTTTGTATCTTCTCCTCTGTTGGCTAAATTGATGATATTGTTATTTCTGATCATTCTTCAGTGAGCTTGGAACTATCAAAGGATTTCCCTCGGGGCCCTGACTTCTTGTGGAGATTTCCAGATTACTTTTGCAAAGACGACTCATTTATTTCCTCTCTCAAGATATGGTGGAGCGAATTCTTATCTGATAATTCGGCACACCAAGATAACCCCACATTATTGTGGGAATCGGCCAAGGCGGTACTGAGAGGAAAAATTTTGGCGTATACTTTTTCTCTCAAAAAAGGGTTATGAAAAAATATAGTGAACTGTCCTCTGAACTGAAACAAGCCTACACTACATTTCTTCTTGATCCTTCCCCTCTTAATAAAACACATTGGTCTCAAAAACAATCTGAATTCATCCAATATGCAGATATGAGAGAAAAATTCCATTTATCTCAAACAGAAGCATTCTTTTATAGGTTTGGTAACAAATCGGGGAGGATGATGGCAAATTTAGCTAAAGGTATGAGAAAGCCACAGGGAATATTTCAATTAAGAAATATTAATGGGGTTATTCACACTTACCCTAAATCAATTAATGAGATTTTAGGCTCATTCTATAAGGACCTATACAAAAAAACAAAACAAACCTTGCCCCTCTCTGATACACTCTTGGATAAGGTCAAATTACCTTTTTTTTCGGAGGAACATAAATCTATATTAAATAAACCTATTTCATTGGAGGAGATTACCACTACAATTAAAAATTTGAAACCAAACAAAGCCCCTGGACCTGATGGATACACTTCTGACTTCTTTAAATCCTTAACGGAAGAGGTGTCCCCGTTGTTAGTACCGATCTTCAACAAAATAATTTGTGGCAATCCCATTTTCCCTTCCGCAAATATGACTTATGTCAAATTATTACTAAAGCCAGACAAAGATCCATTATCCCCCAATTCATACAGACCGATTTCACTTATAAATATCGACATTAAGCTTTTATCTAAAATAATGGCTGATAGACTGGCCTCCATTCTACCCCACCTTATATCCCATGTACAAGCAGGCTTTGTTAAAGGTCGCTCAGCCACGCTAAATATTAGGAAAGTATTATTGGCGCTCGATAAAATCCACTCTACTCCTGATCTAAAGGGATCCACAGCAATTATCTCCCTTGACGCCGAAAAAGCCTTTGATAATATAAGTTGAGATTGGTTATACATGGTTTTAACGAAGATGTCATTGTCAGGCCCCTTTTTTAATTACATTCGTAATTTATACACGTCTCCAAAAGCCCAGGTGTGTACCCCAGGTTTTTTATCCTCTCCCTTCCCTCTTGAAAAGGGAATGAGACAAGGATGTCCTTTATCCCCTTACTTTTTAATCTGGCACTAGAGCCCTTAGTCCGTATTTTGTCAGACCCTAAAACTTTTTCAGGCATCCAATTTAACAAAAAATCAATTCAGGCTGCTTTTTTTGCAGACAACATCATTTTGTTCATGTCAGATCCCTTTCTACATTTACCTCTGGTGTTGGATCTACTTAAAAATGTTGGCTCATATTCTGGATTCAAAATAAACACAAAAAAATGTGAATTGCTACCATTAACTGAAAAGGGTATGAAACACTACCCAAAAAAATCTTTCTATGATATTAATATAGCTACATCACATATCACGTATTTGGGCATAAAAATAGGCCGGTTGCCATCTTCTTTATATACATTAAATTATCCCCCCCTCATCAAAAAAATTACTGATCAATTGAAATCGTGGCAGGATTTGCCCTTGTCTTTTTTAGGTAGGGCGCATCTCGTTAAGATGATAAGTACTTCTAAAATTATGTATCAACTCCAAACTCTGCCATTACTGCTGAAACACTCTGACGTAATCACACTTAATAAGGCCTTTAGTCATTTTATATGGAGAGGAAAACGTCCTAGGATTAGCCTTGACAAACTTATGTCGTCCAAGGATGATGGAGGCATCAATTTTCCAAGTATCAGGAATTATAACCTTGCTTGCCTTTTTCGCTACATAATTGACTGGCTCCACAAAAGACATACATGCTCTGATTACTCTTTGGAATCAGACTATGCTTACCCCTTTAATTTAACTGCACTTCTACACTCTCGCTACTCTTCTGTACCCCCAGCAATCAAAAGATCAGTAACTTTTAAAGACACCATTTCCGCTTGGAAAGCAGTTAGAAAAAATTATGGCCTTTGTTTCAGAATTGCTAAGCACTTGCCGCTATGGCGGAATCCGGAATTTCCACAGGGCAGTGAAAATAAATTATTTTTTAAATGGCAGCAAGCAGGTATACATAACATATCTCACCTACTTCACCCAAACGGTCGGAGATGGTTGACGTTCCCAGAATGTATAGATAAATATGATCTACCCTTACAGCATGGCCTCCAATTTGAACAAATTAGATTATCCATTATGTCAAACTTAAAGGATGTCACCTTCGAGACCTTTCAAAACTAACTAGATATAATTTTACTATATCCAACTGGTACTCCCTCAATTTCTAGTCTTTACTCGGCTATGAAATCTAATTTATTAAAGATACACCCAGACATTTTCTTTAAATATTGGAAGCAGCAACTTGATGACATTGAAATCCCTACTAAGATCAGATTAGGCTGGAATATATTTAGAAAATACATTATAAACGAATCATGGAGAGAGACTCAGAATAAAATAATACACGGGGCCATTTACGCTTTTAATATACCGAAAAAAGATACCTTGTCAAATAGGATGATTGCATGCCCTAAATGTCATCACCCATACTCTGATCTTATGCACGGCCTATGGTCCTGCCCTGATTCAACAGTATACTGGAATCAAGTCTCAGATGTGATAAAGACTATATGGGGCCCAGGATACACTCTCTCTCCATATGTAGCCATACTACATCATTGGAATAACCCAGAAAATCCTGACCAAAAATCAAAAGGCCCCCCAAAACTACTTCATACTCTATTCTTGCTGGCAAAAAAAGTTACTTAAACATTGGCTGGATCCTATCATTCCCCCTATAGCAGAGCTAATAATCCAAATGAAACATTTTATGGGAGTAGAGCAATTAGATACCCTTTGTAACAAAGAACAGCAAGCTGGCAAATTTCTATCAAAATGGAAGCAGTTTATTATAACATGTTGTTCTCTGTCTGAAAAGAATAAAATTGTCAAACCATTTACTTCTACAGAATGGTATATTCTGGAGGATCTAAATAATAACCTAGGACTCTTACGTGTTAACTAAAGCAGGGGAGATAATCATCACAATTTATCGTTATTTAATTAATTAATTCCATTGACTGTAGATGACTGTAACTTGCTAATACTTAGTTTAGATGTCTATTTGTTAAGCCAGCTAACCGGAACTTATTCATTATTCATTGTGCATGATCTGTGTACAGGTTCCTTATTATGTGCATCCTGGCTTTGATTTATTTGTTTTATATGTCTTTCTATGATTTGTTCTGTTGAAAAAAACAAATACAAATGATGTTTGAAAAAGGTTGATGTATCTGATAGGGACGCCACTGTCACAGTTCCTCCTTTGGTGGAAGACGGCGAATATGAAATTTCTCGTATCTTGAATTCTAGATGGCATAGAAGGAGATTACAGTATCTTGTCTCCTGGAAGGGTTTTGGTCCCGAAGATAACTCCTGGGTAAGGACGGATGATGTCTCTGCTCCTAGGCTTGTTAAAGCTTTCCACAGGAGGTTTCCGGATAGGCCTGGGCCTGGAGGATCCGGAGGATCCACATAAAAGAGGGGGTACTGTTAGAACCCTCCTGTTTGTTTTTTCCATCTTGTGTTTTGCGGTCACGTGACCATGCCTTTATATTCCAGCTCCGCCCTTCTGGCTGTACTGAACTTCAGTGTTTGACTGTTTCTCTAGCCTGGTGCTTCGGTGCCCTTCTCTGTCAGTTCGCTTGGTCCTTCTGGGACCTCTTGTACCTTTTGTCAGTTTGTGTTTTTGTGTTCTGCAACAACTTCTCTGTTTAGGAGGTGTCCCATTTTTTGTCACAGTCCTTAGTTCTTTTAGGGACCCCTCCCTTAATGCTATAGACTAGCCGAGGACTAAGGCGGGTCTGTTCGCTAGGAACAGGCAGCCTGCTACATCGTAGCGATTCAGCTTAGTCTTAATGTAGGGACAGCTTTCCCCTATCTTTCCTTAGTACATGTTGCAGATCATAACACTTTATTTCTAATTGGGATATTGGTTGGTTTAATATATTTTATCTTCTGATATTTTGGGTAGCTTTATACTTTCTAAAAATTGATTGATCAGTTGGGCATTAGGTTGTGGTATTGTATTGTTTTTTTTTGTAAATTGTAGAGGGTTGAGTAATAATTTGCGAAGGTATTGGAAATCTCTTTAGGATTGTATATTTTCTCATTTTGGTCGTTATGTATATACGGTAACCTTTGTTTGGTCATTTTAGCTTTGACTTTGTTCGCTTGTATTTTACCTGCTCTGTTTCCCTGCCAATAGTATTTAGCTTTGCTTTTCCGTAGGTTATGCCCGTATTTATGTTGGAGCAATTGATATAAATCGTATCTTAATTTTTGTAATTTTTGGAGAGTTGTGTTTACGGGGCTGTTTTTATGCATTTCTTCTAGTGAGGCTTTGTTTTGGTTGATTTCCTCTATTTGGCATATTCTTTCTTTTTTGTTTTGGGATGCTATTTGAATTAGTTTTCCTCTAATATAAGCCTCATGAGCATACCATACTGTTGATGCGGACACGTTGGGTGTATTATTAATTATAAAATATTCTTTCAAGGTCTCCTGCAGTTGGGGCCTAATTTTATGTGTTGCGATTAGGTAATTATTTACTCTCCATGGGGAGTATGTCGTGTAGTTGTATCCCTCTTTAATGTGTTACGAGATGGGCATGGTCTGACCATGTGATGTTACCTATCGTGGCTTTTGGATGTCATGTAATAACCATTTATCTGTAAGAATTAGGTCGATTCTTGAGTAGCCTTTGTGTGAATGTGAATAGAACGTGTAATCACGTACGGAGGTGTGCAAAACTCTCCAAACATTGTAGAGTTCTTCTGCCAAGAGAGTCTGAGAAAGAGAACAAGCTTTTTCTTTTTTTGAGGATGTACAGATTTGTCTATGCCTGGCATGGGTTGATATTAAAATCCCTGCGCACCAGGAGGACTCTTTTTTTTGCATCTGTTATTACCGCTAAAGTTTCCTTAACAAATGAAATCTGCTTGGAATTAGGGGCATATTTGGAGGTGATCTTGTAAGTTTTGTTATTTCTTCTGCATACTAAGATGATGTATCTGCCTTCATTGTCTACAATGCTGTTGATCAATTGGAAGGCGACGGTGTTTTTTATCACTATTACTACTCCCATTTTTTACCAATTGCGTGAGAGTGAAACACATTGGGAAGTTTCTGTTCTGCAACCTGTGTGCGTCAACACTGTTTAAGTGAGTTTCTTGAACACACAGTACGTCGGCTTTAAGAGCCCGGGCCTCTCTCCATAGGAGAGATCTTTTAACCCCTTTATGACCTGGGGCATACTAGTTCGCCCCAGGTCATCATACCCGGTTCAGCACGGGCTCCGGCGCTCAGCCTGCACTGAACCAGTGATTTATACAACTGACATGTGCTCGCAACAACCGCGGGTGGAATCGCGATCCACCCCCAGCTGTTAACCAGTTAAATGTCGCTGTCAATCTCGGCATTAGCCCCGCCCATCGGTGTTCCCATCACATGATCGCGGGTCACCGATGGGTTGGCATGACAACCCGCGGTCTGCAGCAGACCCCAGTGGTTGTCATGTCCTGATTGCTATGAGCGCCGCCGGCCAGTGGTTGATGCTCATAGCAAGTGAACAATTCTGCTGCATATAGGCGATCTGCTCATCTCCTGTATGCAGCAAAGCCGATCTAACCCAAAATAGTATCAATAAAAACGTCAGCTCGACGCGCAAAAAATAAGCCATCACCTGGCCCTAGATTCCGAAAAATGGAGGGTCTCGGAAATGGCGTGTTTTTTTTCTATAAGTAAACTTTGGATTTTTTTTTCACCACTTAAATAAAAAGAACCTATACAAGTGTGGTATCTACGAACTCTTAATAGCACAGAGAATAATAATAGCAGGTCAGTTTTAGTATTCAGTGAATGTGGTAAAAAAAAAAACATTTTGTTTTGCTATTTCACCGCACTTGGAATTCTTTCCTCGTTTTCTAGTACATGATATGGTAAGAACCAGTGATGTCGTTCAAAAGTACAACTTGTCCCGCAAAAAATAAGCCCTCACATGACCATATTGAGCGAAAAATATAAAAGTTATGGCTCTGGGAAGAAGGGGAGCAAAAAATTAAAACGGAAAATTGCAAGGTCATTAAGGGGTTAAACAGACTATTTAACCCTTTCACATTGATATTGGAAATGTGAAGTACCATATACAAAATACAGACAAAATCTATATGTCACCACTAGACAGTTAGGGAAGAATGGGGAAATAACAAAATACAAATCTCAAAAGATATAAATAACTATAACAGTTCCAAGAATAGAGTCCGGTTCTAAGTGAACCTACTGGACATGCCGCGCTATCCGGTATACAAGGGGAAGTGAGAATGAAAAAATATTTTTCTCGTGCTACCGCAGAGTATTGGAAAAAATAGTTGTATGATCTGCTCAAAAAAAATAATAAAAGATCTAGGTAGAGCAACTAAATTGAGGGTACAACGGTTAGGAAAGTAAGCTTGCTGCTTGTTCAGATCCACTCCTTCCTCAACATCGGCGGTTTCTTATTCTTTATTAGAGAACTTGTCCCTTCTTCCACAGTCGCCAGCGACCACTTCTGCATCAGAGTCATTCCCTGCCGAGGAGATGTCAGGACATGTGTGACTCCTTTCTTAGTCATGATCAGCTTCCAGGGTAGCCCCACTTGTACACGATCTCGTTGTCTTGCAGGATTTTGGTCGCTGTAGAAAACTCGCACCTCCTGTTCAGGGTGGCAGCAGACAGATCAGTGAACATCATGATGCTCCTGAACCTGTCCGGAAGCTCTGGATTTCCCGCCGCGTCTTTGGTTATGGCTTCTTTAAAGTGGAAAAAGTGAAGCCGGGCAATTACATCTCTGGGTGCAGAGGTGGGGGCACTTTTGGGTTTGGGGATCCTGTGCGCCCTGTCTATTAGAAGGTCCCGCTGATCCTTCTCAAGGATTAATGCAGTAAAAAAGTCCGTTAGGAACTCCTTCAGTGCGTCTGCAGCAATACTCTCCGGTATCCCTCTAAAATGTAGATTGTTGCGTCTGAAGCAGTTCTCCATATCCGCCAACTTTAATCTCCGTGCATTAATCTCCTCATCTGCCTCATTATTAGCGTCAACCAGATTATTGTGAGCAGTAGTGAACTCCTCCTTAGTATGTGCTATTCTATCTCCAATGTGCACAATGTCTTTCTGTAATGCAGTGAAGGTGGAGGTAATATCACTGTGTATGCCCTGTTTAAGATCCCCTAAAAGTGACTTCAGTGTGGTCTCTGTAATGGGGGCAGAGCTGTGCCATGTGTCAGGTGCATTTGATACTTGCTGTTTGGTGTCTGGAGGTCTCTGGGCTGCAGGATGGCGATCCACATGGGTCCTCTGTCAGGGGGCGATGTTCCTGTGCTTTTCTCGGACTATAACCGCTCTTTATTAGGTGAGGTCTGACCCGATAGCAGAGAATCAGACCTCATGGAGCGTTCTGCACCGCCTCTGGCTGCATGATGAGTTCTACGGCAGCCATCTTGGATTTTACAGGGTGTCGGCACAAAGACCGAGATCCTGCCCTGTGCCACATCTCTGCTTTTTGTGGTGCGCCCCATGGTCGCCCAAAGTGTACCGGAGCTTGTGCTGCACGATATTAAGGTAGTCCTCTACTTTTTTTTGCGCTGTGAGCCGCTATTCGACGGTGGAAGCTCGGAGCTGGGTCTATGTGCGGCCGCTCAGCTCCTCATCTGGACACACCCCCTAAATAACATTTCCCACATGTCTACTTTACATCAGCACAATTTTGGAACCAACATTTTTTAAAAATGGGTTAAAATGGGTTAAAAATTGACCAGCGACTTTGAGGGGCCTTTATGACAGAAAATACCCAAAAGTGACACCATTCTAAAAACTGCAACCTTCAAGGTGCTCAAAACCACATTCAAGAAGTTTATTAACCTTCCAGGTGCTTCACAGGATTTTTTGGAATGTGGAAGAAAACAATGAACATTTACCTTTCTTTTTTCACAAAAATGTTACATTAGACCCAAATTTTCTTATTTTCACTCACAAGGGTTTTCAACAGGAAAAAATGAACCACAACATTTGTTGTGCATTTTCTCCTGAAGAAGCTGATACCCCATATGTGGGGGAAAACCACTGTTTGGGCATATGGCAGGGCTCAGAAGGGAAGGAGCGCCATTTGATTTTTTGAATGTAAAATTTGCTTGAATAATTTGCGGATGCCATGTCGAGTTTGGAGAGTCACTGATGTGCCTAAACAGTGGAAACCCCCACAAGTGACCCCATTTTGGAAACTAGACCCCTCAAGGAACTTCTCTTGATGTGTGATGAGCACTCTTAAAAATAAAGAAATCACTTTTAAGGAAAATGAAAAAATCACTTTTTCCACAAAAATGATGTTTTAGCCCCAAATGTTTTTATTTTCACAAGGGTAAGAGGAGAAAATGGACTCCAAGAACTGTTGTGCAATTTCTCCTTAGTACAGCGATACCCCATATATGGGGAAAATACACTCTTTAAGCGCACGGTAGGGTTCAGAAGGGAAGGAGCACGGTGTGACTTTTTGAACGCAAAATTGGCTGTAATCGAGAGCGTATGCCATGTCATGTTTGGAGAGCCCCTGATGCACCTAAACAGTGGAAACCCCCCACAAATGACCCTATTTTAGAAACTAGACCCCTCAAGGATTTTATCAAGGGTTATAATGAACATTTTGAACCCAGAGGTACGACACAGAATTTGATACCCATTAGGTCATCATATTGAATAAGTTGTCATTAGTATTGAGCGCATGTGCTTGCTACTTGAGTTTGCATCGGGTAAGCACCATGTATTGCGGGTGCACGAGTGACATGCTCGAGTCCCCGCCCCTCATGTTTCATGGTTGTTAGACACCCAAAAAAAAAACATGCGGGGATCGCTCGTGCATGGCAGGCAATCCCTTCAAGTTTTTTTGGGCTGTATAACAGCCGCAAAACATATGGGTTGGAAACTTGAGCATGTCACTTGAGCATCTGCAATTCTCGGGTGTATACCCAAGATTTTTTGGCAGCTTATTTTTTTACAGGACAAGATGACATTTTCAGTGGTACTATTTTTATTTACATTCGTCTTTTTAACCACTGCGCACCAGAGCCTGTCTTTGCCTTCGTTACCGGGCCAGTTTTTTCAATTCTGACCACTGTCACTTTATGAAGTAATTACTCTGGAACGCTTCAACGTATTCCCCTGATTATGAGATTGTTTTTTCATGACATATTGTACTTCATGATAGTGGTAAAATTTCTTCGATATAGCTTGCATTTATTTGTGAAAAAATCGGAAATTTGGCGAAAATTTTGAAAATTTTGCAATTTTCAAACTTTGAATTTTCATGCCTTTAAATCAGAGAGATATGTCACACAAAATAGTTAATAAATAACATTTCCCACATGTCTACTTTACATTAGCACAATTTTGGAACCAACATTTATTTTTGTTAGGGAGCTATAAGGGTTAAAAGTTGACCAGCGATTTCTCATTTTTCCAACAAAATTTACAAAAACATTTTTTTAGGGACCACATCATATTTGAAGTCACTTTGAGGGGTCTTTATGACAGAAAATACCCAAAAGTGACACCATTCTAAAAACTGCACCCCTCAAGGTGCTCAAAACCACATTCAAGAACTTTATTAACCCTTCAGGTGATTCACAGGAATTTTTGGAATGTGGAAGAAAAAAATTAACATTTAACTTTTTTCACAAAAATGTTACTTTAGACCCAATTTTTTTTATTTTCACAGGGGTAACTGGAAAAAATGGACCCCAAATTTTTTTGTGCAATTTCTCTTGAGCGTGCTAATACCCCATATGTGAGGGAAAACCACTGTTTGGGCGCACTGCAGGGTTCGGAAGGGAAGGAGCGCCATTAGACTTTTTGAATGTAAAAGTCAGAATAATTAGCAGACGCCATGTTGCGTTTGGAGAGCTCCTGATGTGCCTAAACAGTGGAAACCCCCCACAAGTGACACCATTTTGGAAACTAGACCCCTTAGGGAACTTATCTAGATGTGGGGTGAGCACCTTGAACCCCAAGGTGCTTCACAGAAGTTTATAATATCGAGCTGTAAAAATAAAATTTTCACATTTTTCCCACAAAAACGTTTTTCATCCCTTAATTTTGCATTATCATAAGGGTAGTAGGAGAAATTGCACCATGAAATTTGTTGTGCAATTTCTCCTGAGTATGCCGATACCCCATATGTGGGGGAAAACAACTGCTTTGGTGTACGGCAGGGTTCGGAAGAGAAAGGAGCGCTATGTTGGCTGGGATAGGTTGCAGACACCATGTCACATTTGAAGAGTCGCTGACATGCCGAAACAGCAGAAACCCCCACAAGTGACCCCATTTTGTAAACTACACCTCTCAAGGAATTCATCTAGGGAAGTAGTGAGTATTTTTTAATTTTTAAATTTATACCATTGGGCAGTGAAAAAAGCATAATTATATTTTTACCACAAAAAAATGTTTTATCCTCAGATTTTACATTTTCACACAGGGCAAAGGGTAAAAATGGTGCCGAAATGTGTCACACAATTTCTTCTAAAAGTGGCAATACCCCATATGTGGCTGTATCGTACCGCTCAGCCATATGGCGAGATCTGGGGGGGACGGAGTGCTATTTGACAATTGGAGAACAAATTATTGTAGAATAGGCATTTGGATTTGGGAGCACAAAATTTTCTGAATTTCTTTTGGGGGGCAAGGGCCATTTTGCTTTTCCAGAGCCTTTCTGCTACCAGTAACTTGGAAGTCCCTTATATTTTTAACAGATGATGGACCTGAGTGGGGACTAGCTTTTTTTGAGGACTGAGTTGAAGCTTTTATTGGGAACATTTTACGTAACATTTATCCGGCGCTCTAGGCGCACTTACATCGGGGTTTCCATCTAAATTTCCAAGTGATGTAATTCAGATGAAACCCCTGCGGGATCCATTCACTGTAATGAGGCAGCAGAGTTACTCTGGACTCCGTCTGGCCTCTGTTTAGTGGTGTCCTTTTTTTCAGAAGTGCACAAAACTGTGGCCAACCGCACTTTTATGCTCGCCTAAAACAAATGACACCGTGGGATCCTAGGCTAGACGGCATCCACAGTGGCCTATATCTGCCTCATTACAGGGAATCTTCCGTCAAGGGTTCCGGCTGAATCACGTATTTCAGAGAGTTACACGGAAATTCTGGTGTAAGCGCTTAGCGCAAAGCGCAGGATAAATGTGAGCAGAGCCTTACTGCGATCAGTAGCCGTTGAAGAATTGGTTTTATTTATTTTTTACGC
The DNA here is from genome assembly GCF_046119375.1 of Phyllobates terribilis. NCBI lineage: Eukaryota > Metazoa > Chordata > Amphibia > Anura > Dendrobatidae > Phyllobates > Phyllobates terribilis. The sequence goes on along the minus strand of NW_027362972.1, from coordinate 857,011 downwards.
CGTTCCTCGTGCGGTATAAGTGATGAGATTACTTTATTCTTCGGGTCGGTGCGATTACAGAGATACCAGATTTATATCGGGTTTTTATGACTGACAGCTGTCACACACTAAAAGACGCTTTTTTTTTGCAAAATCTAGTTTTTGCATCACCATATTTTGAAAGCTATAATTTTTCCATATTTTGGCCGACAGAGTCATGTGATGGCTTGTTTTTTGCGGGACGAGTTGACATTTTTATTGGTACCATTTTTGGGTACGTGACATTTTTTGATCGCTTTCTATTCCGTTTTTTGGGAGGTAAAATTAACAAAAAACAACAATTCAGGAATTGTTTTTTGAGGTTTTTTTTTATGCCGTTCTGCGTGTGGTAAAAGTGATCAGGCAGCGTTATTCTTCGGGTCAGTACGTTTCCAGCGATACTACACTTACTGTATTTTTTTTTATGTTTTGGAGCTTTTACACAATAAAACTATTTTATAGAAAAAAATATTTTTTTTGCATTGCTTTATTCTGAGCGCTATAACTTTTTTATTTTTCGGCTGATGGAGCTGTATGGCGGCTTTTTTTTTGCGGAACAAGATGACGTTTTCAGCGGTACCATTTTTATTTCTATTTTGCTTTTTGATCGCATTTTTTTCCACTTTTTGTTTGGCAACATGATGAAAAAGCATTTTTTTTGCTCCGTTTTTTATTTATTTTTATTACGGTGTGCACAGAAGGAGTTAATTAGTGTGACAGTTTTATAGCTTGGGTTGTTTCGGACGCGGCGATACCAAATATGTGTACTTTTTTTGGTTTTGTAAAAATATACGGATTTATTGGTTTAATATTTTATTTATTTATTTTTATTTATTTTGAAATTTTTTTTTTAACAATTTAAAAACATTTTTTTTTACTTTTTTTTACATTTTTACTTAGTCCCTGTATGGGACATTAATTTTTATTTTTCTGATCACTGATCTCATGTAATGTAATAGACATGTATTACATTATATGAGATCTTCCCTGACTGTTTCACAGTCAGAGTCTCCTGCCTGGCTTCAGCTGCAGGCTGAGCTAGGCAGGACACCATATATGGCAGATCTGGAGGCAGTCATGTGACTTCCAGCTGCCATAGCAACCCTAGGTCCTGGAAGGTATCAGGGATCGTCGGAGAGGTTAGTAAGACGACCCCCTCTCCTCTGTCCATCTTCTGTATGCCGCGATCACTATAGATAGCGGCATATAGAACACAGCAAAGGGTTAACATCACTGGGACCTGATCCAATCAGGTCCCGATGATGTCCCCTGTCAGAGCTAACGCTCTGCACCGGAATCGTAGCGCTTGCAGGACCCTGGGGGTCCTGAGCTCTACGAGACCACCCACCGTTTTTAAACGTCGGCGCTGCACAGAGCCCAGCAAGCGCCGACGTTTATCTACAGTGGGCGGTCGGGAACCGGTTAATCACTTTTTTTTGTTTGGCGGTATGACGATAAAGCATAGTTTTTTGATTAGTTTTTTATTTCCTTTTTTTACTGTGTTCACTAAAGGGGTTAAATAGAGGGATAGTTTTATAGGACATGTCTTTCGGGGCGCCGCAATGCCAAATATGTGTACTTCTAACATTTGTTTTTTTTCATAATAATATTTATTTATGGGTACAGAATATTTTTTATTTTTTTTGGATTTTTTCATTTTTTTTTATATTTTTACTATTTTTTTTTTCACTTTCTGATACTGTTTTTCACTTTTACACTTTGTCCCACTATGGGACTTTCATTTTTTGCAGGCTGATCGCTTTTAAAGCATAGGGATGCAGTAGCATCCTTGTGCTATGCAGGCTGTCAGTCCTGCACTGGCACAAGTTAGATAAATCGTGCATTGCACACGCTCTATCTATCTTCCTGATGCCTGGTGACCCAGATGTTGTCATGGTATTCAAGGTTAGAGGGGTGCTCTTAACTCTGCTTGCCCCGGAAATGCACAGCCTCTGTGCGGGCGCGATCACATTGTGCGTAATCGTAGGTACCTGGTCCATAAGTACCAGGGCGCAGGGACGTACTATTACTGACAATGTCAGAAAGGGGTTAAAGTGCATTTACTCCTCGCAAACGCACCCAAAAACACATGTATGTCATAAATAATTTTAAAAAATGACGCAGGGTCCCCCCTACTTTTGATAACCAGCCTAGGTAAAGGAGACAGGGCTTACATTATCAAGCTGGGAAGATCCATGGATATTGGCCCTTTCCCAGCCCAAAAATTAAAGCTCTCAGCTGCACCAGAATTGACGCATCCATGAGATGCGCCAATTTGGGCACTTTGCCGACTCTTCCCGATTGCCCTGGTGCGGTGGCAATTGGGGTAATAGTTTATGGGGTGGATGTCAGCTTTGTAATGTCAGTGAGCAACAAGCCTAAGTGTTATTAATGGAGAGTTGTCTATCAGACACCCCCATTACTAATCCAGTAGTCATAAAAAAAAACACAGGAAAAAATCGTTTATTTTAAAAAACACTCCCACACACCTTGCTCGCCAATTTATTAAAAAGCAAAAACATCAACATGAAGATCTGACGTAATCCAGCCAATTAGAAGTTGTCCAAAAATGGAAACCTGAAAGACATAAAAAGAGATTTAACTAAATGAAAGCAAGAAACATTCCCTCATTCACCAATTTATTATTAATAATAATTCCTGCTGCTGTGATGTAAACCATTGGGGATCCCACGACGTCTCGCGATTCTGTACAGCAACCTTTGGTGCGTCATTCTGAGAACGACAATTCAAAGATCACTCCTGGTCATGTCTCACGAGCGATGACATCAGTAACTGAGTAACGTGAGGGACCTATGAAGGGACCTATTAGCACATTCCAATAAAATGAATGAAAATTATTGCGTGAACTGTTGTTGTTAAACTTTTTATTGGTACTGTACATGAGCATCCCTTTATAGGGAACCCCTTCGGTGCTGTTACTTTTTCTTCACTTTGTAACTTATTACGCAAGGGACTATCCTCTTTTTTTCATATATTAAAGTTCTAGATGTAAAATTTCCTTAGTTCATGTCTGTGCATGTGAATGGTTAAAGTGGATCTGTCACCAAATTTGACAATCCTTCCTGCACTGCTACTGGTGGCATCTCACACGGCTAAATGCATATGGATATATTGTCCTCTATTTGCTTCTTCTTGAACATTGGTTTGTGGTTGTTCTCCCTATGATCAGAATGCACCTTGGTGTTTCTAGGTTCTCCACTGATGTAATATATTTTTTTTGTTCCTTAAAGGGAACCTGTGACGTGAAAAAAAGCTATTTATCTGCAGATATGGGGTTAATCTGCAGAGTAATGGCGTCCTGAACCTGCACTGCACTTAGACCCCGCTCTCAGGAGGAAATTAACTTTATTCCTCCCGGTAGTGTTCTGGGTTCAGTCACTGGGATGGTGCCGGTGTGGTTCAGTCACCGCTCTGTGTATAGAGAGGGCAGCTGTAACCGCATCCCCGTCACTGAGTAATGCTGAGCTGCTTTCAGTCAGTGCCAGTGATGTGGTTACCGCCACCGCTCACTATACACAGAGTGGTGACTGAACCTACACCTGTGCCACTCCTGAAATGGAAACCCAATGGATGCCGGGAGAAATAAAGTTCATTTCCTCCCAACAGCAGGGGATTAAGTGTCGGCGCCGGGCGGGTTCAGAATAGTATTAACCTAGAGATTATCCCCATATGTGCAGGCTAATTTCATTTTTTCACATGACAAATTCCCTTCAAGGAAAGAAGCTTTTTTTATTGTAGTTATTATTTCTTACAAGCATGTAGTAATGTGTTTTTTTTTTTTTTTTTAATCTGCAGTGCAAGCGGACCTTCAGACCGCACCTATTATAGAGGTAAGACATTTTACGAAAATTCAGATGGTATAATGAAATATGTGACTTTATATTTTATTCCAAAATTTTTATAGGTTTTATTAAAGGTACAGTGGGTACGGAAAGTATTCAGACCCCTTTAAATTTTTCACTCTTTGTTTCATTGTAGCCATTTGGTAAATTCTAAAAAGTTCATTTTTTTTCTCATTAAAGTACACTCTGCACCCCATCTTGACTGAACATAAACAGAAATGCAGAAATTTTTGCAAATTTATTAAAAAAGAAAAACTGAAATATCACATGGTCATAAGTATTCAGACCCTTTGCTCAGTATTGAGTAGAAAGACCCTTTTGAGCTGGTACAGCCATGAGTCTTCTTGGGAATGATGCAACAAGTTTTTCACACCTGGATTTGGGGATCCTCTGCCATTCTTCCTTGCAGATCCTCTCCAGTTCCGTCAGGTTGGATGGTGAACGTCAGTGGACAGCCATTTTCAGGTCTCTCCAGAGATGCTCAATTGGGTTTAGGTCAGGGCTCTGGCTCGGCCACTCAAGAATGGTCACAGATTTGTTATGAAGCCTCTCCTTTGTTATTTTAGCTGTGTGCTTAGGGCCATTGTGTTGTTGGAAGGTGATCCTTCAGCCAAGTCTTGGGTCCAGAGCATTCTGGAAGAGGTTTTCATCCACAATATCTCTGTACTTGGCCGCATTCATGTTTCCTTCAATTGCAACCAATTATCCTGTCCCTGCAGCTGAAAAACACCCCCATAGCATGATGCTGCCACCACCATGTTTCACAGTTGGGATTGTATTGGGCAGGTGATGAGTAGTGCCTGGTTTTCTGCACACATACCGCTTAGAATTACCACCAAAAAGTTCTATCTTTGTCTCATCAGACCAGAGAATCTTATTTCTCATAGTCTAGGAGTCCTTCTTGTGTTTTTGAGCAAACTTTATGCGGGCTTTAATATGTCTTGCACTGAGCAGAGGTTTCCGTCGGGCCATTCTGCCATAAAGGCGTGACTGGTGGAGGGCTGCAATGATAGTTGACTTTGTGGAACTTTCTCCCATCTCCCTACTGCATCTCTGAAGCTCAGCCACAGTGATCTTGGGGTTCCTCTTTATCTCTCTCACCAAGGCTCTTCTCCCACGATTGCTCAGTTTGGCTGGATGGCCAGTTCTAGGAAGACTTCTGGTGGTCCCAAACTTCTTCCATTTAAGGATTATGGAGGCCACTGTGCTCTTAGGAACCTTGAGTAATGCAGACATTCTTTTGTAATCTTGGCCAGATCTATGCTTTGCCTCAATTCTGTCTCTGAGCTCCTTGGGCAGTTTCTTTGAGCTCATGATTCTCATTTGGTCTGACATGTACTTTGAGCTGTAAGATCTTGTGTGTACCTTTCCAAATCAAGTCCTATCAGTTTAATTAAACACAGCTGGAATCCAATGAAGGAGTAGAACCATCTCAAGGAGGATCACAAGGAAATGGACAGCATGTGACTTAAATAGGAGTGTCTGAGCAAAGGGTCTGAACACTTATGACCATGTGATATTTCAGTTTTTCTTTTTTAATAAATTTGCAAAAATTGGAGTTGGGGAACACTTTTTTAGTGTGTGACAGCAGCCAACCCTAAAAATCCGATATACAGTGGCTTGCAAAAGTATTCACCCCCTTCACAGTTTTTGTGTTTTTCTACCTTGCAACCTGGAATTTAATTGTTTTTTAAAGGCTTTGCATGAGATCATGTAAAGAACATGCCTACAGCTCTGAACATTTGGTTTTATTTTTGTTGTGAAGCAAACAACAAATAGGACAAAATACCTGAAAACTTCAATGCGCATAACTATTCACCCGTCTAAAGTCAGTACTTAGTAGAAGCTCCTTTTGCAGCAATTACAGCTGAAGGTCATTTTGGGTAAGTCTCTATGAGCTTTCTACCTCTTGCCACTGGGATTTTTGGCCATTCTTCAAGGCCAAACTGCTCCATCTCCTTCAAGTTAGATGATTTCCTCTGGTGAACAGCAATCTTCAAGTCTGACTACAGATTCTCAATTGGATTACAGTCTGGGCTTTATCACTACAAAACATTTAGGCTATGTGCCCACGATGCAGAAATGCTCCGGATTTTTCCCGAGAGTTTCTGCATCTCCCTGGCAGAAAAAACGCATGCGGATTGTACATGCGTTTTTCCTGCCAGGGATATGCGGATGTGAAGCGTTCTTCACATGCATTTCTGCATGCGGATTGACAAGCGCTTTTAAAGCGATTTTAGCATCACTTGGAAAGTGCTTGACAACTTGGTTACACTATATAAATCCATGTGTGTTACAGTTATATGAAAAAGTTTGGGCACCCCTATTAATCTTAAGCTTAATGTTTTTTAAAAATTGGTGTTTTTGAAACAGCTATTTCAGTTTGATATATGTAATAACTGTTGGACACAGTAATGTTTCTGCCTTGAAATGAGGTTTATTGTACTAACAGAAAATGTGCAATCTGCATTCAAACAAAATTTGACAGGTGCATAAGTATGGGCACCCTTATCATTTTCTTGTTTTAAACACTCCTACCTACTTTTTACTGACTTACTAAAGCACTTTTTTTGGTTTTGTAACCTCATTGAGCTTTGAACTTCATAGCCAGGTGTATGCAATCATGAGAAAAGCTACTTAAAGTGGCCACTTGCAAGTTGTTCTCCTGTTTGAATCTCCTCTGAAGAGTGGCATCATGGGCTCCTCAAAACAACTGTCAAATGATCTGAAAACAAAGATTATTCAACATAGTTATTCAGGGGAAGGATACAAAAAGCTGTCTCAGAGATTTAACCTGTCAGTTTCCACTGTGAGGAACATAGTAAGGAAATGGAAGAACACAGGGACAGTTCTTGTTAAGGCCAGAAGTGGCAGGCCAAGAAAAACATCAGAAAAGCAGAGGAGAAGAATGGTGATATCAGTCAAGGACAATCCTCAGACCACCTCCAGAGAGCTGCAGCATCAAATTGCTGCAGATGGTGTCACTGTGCATCGGTCAACTATACAACGCACTTTGCACAAGGAGAAGCTGTATGGGAGAGTGATGCGAAAGAAGCCGTTTCTACAAGCACGCCACAAACAGAGTCGGCTAAGGTATGCAAAAGCACATTTGGAGAAGCCAATTTCTTTTTGGAAGAAGGTCCTGTGGACTGATGAAACCAAGATTGAGTTGTTTGGTCATACAAAAAGGCGTTATGCATGGCGGCAAAAAACCACAGCATTCCAAGAAAAATACTTGCTACCCACAGTAAAATTTGGTGGAGGTTCCATCATGCTTTGGGGCTGTGTGGCCAATGCCGGCACCGGGAATCTTGTTAAAGTTGAGGGACGCATGGATTCCACTCAGTATCAGCAGATTCTTGACAATAATGTTCAAGAATCAGTGATAAAGTTGAAGTTACGCAGGGGATGGATCTTTCAGCAAGACAATGATCCAAAACACCGCTCCAAATCTACTCAGGCATTCATGCAGAGGAACAATTACAATGTTCTGGAATGGCCATCCCAGTCCCCAGACCTGAATATCATTGAACATCTGTGGGATCATTTGAAGAAGGCTGTCGATGCTCGGCGACCATCAAACTTAACTGAACTGGAATTGTTTTGTAAAGAGGAATGGTCAAAAATACCTTCATCCAGGATCCAGGAACTCATTAAAAGCTACAGGAAGCGACTAGAGGCTGTTATTTTTGCAAAAAGAGGATCTACTAAATATTAATGTCACTTTTCTGGTGAGGTGCCCATACTTATGCACCTGTCAAATTTTGTTTGAATGCAGATTGCACATTTTCTGTTAGTACAATAAACCTCATTTCAAGGCAGAAACATTACTGTGTCCAACAGTTATTACATATATCAAACTGAAATAGCTCTTGCAAAAACACCAATTTTTAAAAAACATTAAGCTTAAGATTAATAGGGGTGCCCAAACTTTTTCATATAACTGTATATAGTGTGACCTTAAAGAATGTTTAAAAATAAAAAAATTAATCTATACTTACCTTCCGATGGCCCCCGAAGTCTTGCTTCGCTCCGTTCTCCCTTGCCGGCAGCTCGCGGTACGCTGCACTGAAGGACCTGCCATCACATGACTATGACGTCAGCGCAGGTTCTTCAGTCCATCGCGAACTGCCGGCATGGGAGGATGAGCGCAGCGGGGGCCGTCAGAAGGTAAATATAATATTTATTTTTTATTTTAGTCTTTTTTTTTACAGGTTCTATGGTACCCTGGTCCGGAGGAGAGTCTCCTGTCCTCCACACCCGGGTACCATCCGCACATTGAAACGCTTGGATTCCGCATGTACAGATGCAGTGATGCGTAATCCGTGCGTTTCAATGCAAGTCAACGGCGGCAAAAAAAATAATTGGTAGTGCTGCGTTTTTTTCCGCAATGATAACCCGCAGCGGAAATTTCCACAGCATGTGCACAGCACATGCGAATTATCATTGGGGACCATGGCTGGCCTTCTACCATGCGTTTCTGCAGCGTTTTTGCCGCTGCGGAAACGCTTAAAAAAAACGCATCGTGGGCACACAGCCTTACACTTTTTCCCTTAAATCACTCGAGTGTTGCTTTAGCAGTATGCTTTGGATCATTGTCTTTTTGGAAGGTGAACCACTGTCCCAGTCTCAAATCACTGACAGACTGAAACAGGTTTTGCTCAGAAATATCCATGTATTTCCCAGGATCCATCTTTTCCTGGACTTGAACAATTTCCCCTATCCCTGCTGCCGAAAAACATCCCCATAGTATGATGCTAACACCACCATGTTTCACTGTGGGGATAGTGTTCTTGGGGTGATGAGTTGTGTTGGTTTGGCACCAGACATAGCGTTTACTTTGGTGGCAAGAAAGTTCAATTTTGGCCTCATCTGACCACATCGCCTTCCTCCACACATTTGAGGAGACTCCCACATGTCTTTTGGGAAACTCAAAATACCTTACAATTTTTGTAAGTAAAGGCTTTTTTCTTGTTCAATTATGTTTATTGGTATTTTAAAACATTTTAAAGGGAGAAATGCACACACAATATAAGCCTAAAGGTTGGCGGAGAGTAGGGGAGGTAGGAAAGCTAGGGGGAAGGAAGGGGAAGTAAAAGGTAATTCCTTTTGAAAATATGGAAAAGAGAGGCAAGTGTACAAAAAGCTGTCTTTGAATTTTACATGTAACTTATACTTGTTAAAATTATAGCTTATTCCTTATGAATTAATTGCTGAAAAAAGAAAGACAGAAAAATTAGTAAGACACATATAGTACATTAAAAGTAGCTTAATGATATATGTGGACACTTGCCGGGGATCAAGATGTTCTCCATCGACCTGGGGGGAAGGAGTTTGATTTAAGTTTCCATTCAGTCAGAGTGAAGTATGAATAGAAGTTCGCTGACCTAATGCAAATATTGAAGATTGTTTCAATTGGAAGATGAAAAAAAAACTATTATGATCTTTTTATAATCTGGTTCTTGAAGATAGATTGTAATTCTATGGTAATAGTCCAAGATGGAAAATTGTATTACAATCCAGATGAAATCCAAGGCATAGACCCAAATTGACCCATATTGTAATCGAATTTAGTATGAATTGTAATTCAAGTGTTTATAATGTTATAATCTTGGTTAAAATCCGTAGATATTAGCTGATATTTATTCACCTAGTCCAAGAAATTCTAAGCAACACTAGACACTGTGAAAATATTACTATACACTTAATCCTATGTGGTTATTTGTTTCAAACCCATCAGGATAACAGAGACTCTAAATTCAATTAAAAATCAATATTTTTTATTCATTATCCATATAAAAAAACAGAAAAACAATTTTCTTTTTAAAAAAATGACAGGGGACATCCAGAAAAGAGAGATGCAATATATAGCTTGGTCATATCACATTCATCATGATTGTATAGCAGAAAACTAAGCCACCTTATTCACTTGATGCATATTTGAACCGGTATTATAGACCGATGTAAACAGATTTGACAAAGTGAAAATTATGCAATACTCAGTCAAATATAATAAATTAAATTAAATGGTAGGGAGTCAGACATTTACATCTATGATCATAAAGTGCTAAGTGCTTGTATTTAGAAAAAATTGTCTGCATTATTTCATTGCATTAGTTGGACCGTAAACAACTGCTTACAACTATGCAAAGTGCCATGGAGTAGTCAATATACCTATTAAAAATTGGTAAGAAAGTAAGAAAAGATCAAAGATATCTAATGATAGGCCAGGCGTCCGGGGGAGCCGTCCATAGGAAGTTATCCCATCAATTATGTGCCAGCTGTAAGGTGCTTTGATGGCTCATCGCACATGTGTATACTACACCTGTTTGCAAAAGGGACTTCCGGGTGGTGCGCAGTGGAACGCATGTGTGGAACGCACGCGGTCCACATGTAGCGCATCCCTGGAAGTCAGTAGGTGATGTCACATGCGCGTGTTCACAGCTCCCATGGGCCGCACGCCACTATACAGGAACCGGACCCGTGGAGTAAAGCCTAGCTGTGCAGAGCAGTGGAACGCATGTGTGGAACGCATGCGGACCACATGGAGCGCAACCTCAAAATGGTCCATCCCCACTTCCTAAACCATGAACCTGTAGGACATGGCATACATATCAAGGAATGACAAGGGAAAATGGGAGGGGAATGGGGAAGGAAGGAGGGAAGAAGAAAAGAATAAACCAAATGTAAAGACAGAAAATAGATGCTGTAGGAGCATCGATTACCACCCATTACCATAGACATCTTAACACTTATTTACATATATTTGTATGCATGGACTATAATTGTAGATGGCGCTGTGTCCCTTTAACAAGTGAACCTGAAACATATTGAATATTTTTGAAATTCGTGGCATTGTCCACGGAAATTTATGGCAATGGACAAATTAAGTAAGAAATATTTGGATTGGAATTATCCATCAATGATGAATATGGACTATAAAATTGAATGGTGCTGTCTTTTTAACAAGTGATATATATCCAACATGTCATTATTTGATCTCAGGAGTGAGTTGCGGGGTCCCCATTTGGGAAGAACATGTTTTTTGTATATGACGGGACGGTTGACACTGATAGAAGGGTAGGCTTCTCCCCTTATTCTCCGTGATTGCGTGGCATAAAATCCTAGCATAATTAAATGTTTCTAATTGTTACACTTAGCCTCTCTTTGACTATAGACATATTAGCACTTATTTACATATATTTGTTTTATTAATTTTCACTTATTCTTTGCTTTTTCACTATACATACATTATTTTCGTTATTTCTACACTTTACATTCAACAAATACATATTTTCATTCATATATGATTTTTCTTTTTAGTTTACACTTTTACTTTCGTTTTCACCCCCCCCACACACACACACACACACACACACACACTTTCACATTTCACTTTATGGTAATCGATGCTCCTACAGCATCTATTTTCTGTCTTTACATTTGGTTTATTCTTTTCTTTTCTTCTTCCCTCCTTCCTTCCCCATTCCCCTCCCATTCTCCCTTGTCATTCCTTGATATGTATGCCATGTCCTCCAGGTTCATGGTTTAGGAAGTGGGGATGGACCTTTTTGAGGTTGCGCTCCATATGGTCCGCATGCGTTCCACACATGCGTTCCATTGCGCACCGCCCGGAAGTCCCTTTTGCAAACACGTGTAGTATACACATGTGCGATGAGCTATCAAAGCACCTTACAGCTGGCACGTGATTGATGAGATAACTTCCTATGGACGGCCCCCCGTACGCATGGCCTATCTTTAGATATCTTTCATCTTTTCTTACTTTCTTTTTTATACATCAGCTATAAATCTTCTTTTAGCCTTCTTTTCCTCAATAAAACAGATCCTATCCCAATACATTTGTAAGTATAAAAAATCTAGACTTCCTCATAAAATCCTAACCCTACCTAATCATAAAGGGGGTATTGGCATTCCTAGTGTCCTAAACTATTATTAAGCAATCCACTTAAATAGATGGCTCAAATTAGCCAGTGCATCCAAGAGAGGGGAAGCCTCAGACATTGATCTTCTACTCCTGGGTAATAATCCACACAAATACATATGGGCAAATATTGTCCGCACTTCCGAGGCCATAAGTGATATTACTATTACCACTTCCCTTAAGATTAAACGCGACTTAGATAAAGATCTAAAAAAGAGCATACTTCCCTCAGCTCAGGCCCCTATTTCTACCATTCCGTACTTTCTAGACCCAAATTATTCAGATCCCTATAATCTTTGGTTGGATTTGCCGAACTGTTCAATCAAAGAGTTCCTGACCAATAAAATCCCATTGCTGGATTCATGGCCGGTTAATTCCTCCGCAAGCCCCATTAATTTCTTACAACATAAACATGTCACCCACATTCTTTCGATGTTTAAATCTAAATTCCCTGGTGCGGGAGGAGGTTCATGGGTGGACATGCTATGTAAACTCTCGTTCCCTTTTCCTAAAGGAATATCGAAGATATATAACCATATGATCCTGCCTCAGTCCTTCCAAAAACCTTCCTTTATATACTCTTGGGAAAAGGAACTTAACATCTCTTTGGCGGATGAAGAAGTCGAATCCATTCTTACTAATTCTCACGGATTCTCCAGGTGCATTTCTTTGCAAGAGAATTCATACAAAATATTAATACCGTGGTATAGAACGCCAGAACTATTATGCCATTATGGATCGTCTGACTCTAACCTTTGCTGGAGATGTAAAGCAGGGGTGGGAAACATGTCCCATATATTTTGGTACTGCCCTAATATTAGACCTTTTTGGGTTAAAATAGGGGACACATTGAAAGACCTAGGTATGATAAGGGGTCCCTTGTCTCCGAAAGAAGTCTTACTATCCTTTCCGTCTCAAAATTTTAAACCTACAAGACATGATCTGCTCCCTCTACTGTTTGGGGCGGCGAAATACCTGATCCCTCTGCACTGATTGCAGGTTACACCCCCCATTTACGTTGAGTGGTTGAATAAGGTTGACATGATTAGGCGGTTGGAGGAGCTCACTAGTTGGGAGACTTCCCAGCACTCCTATTTTCGTGAGGTTTGCTTTCCCTGGAAACCTACCTGGCCCGTTTAGCGGTTTTGTGGGTTAAAAATAACAACTACTTATTCTGTCATATCTTGAGCACCTCCTTCTCCTTCCCATTACTGTTTATCTCCTACCTCATTCAGGTTGTTTATTAATCTTGCCAACGCGCCGCAACACACATAACTTTGTTTTGGTATGTGATGTCTCTCATACATTATGCTCCCTTGTATTAATTCTTTTCTGATACTTTATTCAGATATTATTCATTTTCCTAGCTTAGGTCTCTTGTTGTCTAGGTATACTAGCGTTAGTTTTGTATTTGTCTTGTTATATATTGTTTCACGTGCCTTGATTTGTTCCATTGAGATACTATTGTCTTTTTATTGATATTGTTATGATATCTCAATTTCCTAGTCTATAATTCCATATGTTGCACTGATGTCATTTGTTTCTGTTCTATTTACTTAAATATAGAATGTTTAACCCCTTAAGCCCCGCGGGTGGTTTGCACGTTAATGACCGGGCCAATTTTTACAATTCTGACCACTGTCACTTTATGAGGTAATTACTCTGGAACGCTTCAACGGATCCCCCTGATTCTGAGTTTGTTTTTTCGTGACATATTGTACTTCATGATTGTGGAAAAACTTCTTCGATATCACTTGCGTTTATTTGTGAAAAAAACGGAAATTTGTTGAAAATTTTGAAAATTTTGCAATTTTCAAAATTTGAATTTTTAAGCCCTGAAATCAGAGCGATATGTCACACAAAAGAGTTAATAAATAACATTTCCCACATGTCTACTTTACATCAGCACAATTTTGGAACCAAAATTTTTTTTTGTTAGGGAGCTATAAAGGTTAAAAGTTGACCAGCGATTTCTCATTTTTCCAACAAAATTTACAAAACCATTTTTTTAGGGACCACATCACATTTGAAGTCACTTTGAGAGGTCTTTATGACAGAAAATACCCAAAAGTGACACCATTCTAAAAACTGCACCCCTCAAGGTGCTCAAAACCACATTCAAGAACTTTATTAACCCTTCAGGTGCTTCACAGGAATTTTTTGAATGTGGAAGAAAAAAATGAACATTTAACTTTTTTCACAAAAATGTTACTTTAGACCCAATTTTTTTTATTTTCACAGGGGTAACAAGAAAAATGGACCCCAAAATTTGTTGTGCAATTTCCCCTGGGCACTCAGATACCCAATATTTGGGGAAAAAACACTGTTTGGGCGCACGGCAGGGCTCGGAAGGGAAGGAGCGCCATTTGACTTTTTTGATTGTAAAATTTGCTTGAATAATTAGCGGACGCCATGTTGTGTTTGGAGAGCCCATGTGTGCCCAAACTTTGGAGCTCCCCCACAAGTGACCCCATTTTGGAAACTAGACCCCCCAAGGCACCTATCTAGATTCATAGTGAGCACTTGGAACCCCAGGTGCTTCACAAATTGATTCATAAAAATGAAAAAGTGTTTTTTTTTTCACTTTTTCATTTTTACGAATCAATTTGTGAAGCACCTGGGGGTTCCAAGTGCTCACTATGCATCTAGATAGGTGCCTTGGGGGGTCTAGTTTCCAAAATGGGGTCACTTGTGGGGGAGCTCCAATGTTTGGGCACACAGGGGCTCTCCAAACGCAACATGGCGTCCGCTAACAATTTGAGCCGATTTTCCATTCAATTTGTTAGCAGACACCATGTCGCGTTTGGAGAGCCCGTGATGTGCCTAAACAGTGGAGCTCCCCCACAAGTGTCCCCATTTTGGAAACTGTACCCCTCAAGGATTTTATTAAGGTGTATAGTGAACATTTTGAACCCAGAGGTACGGCACAGAATTTGTTTACATTAGGTCATCATATTGAATAAGTTGTCATTATTCTTGAGCACAAGTGCTCGCTACTTGAGTTTGCATCGGGTACTCAGGTATGCACCATGTACAGCTTGTGCTTGAGTGACATGCTCGAGTCCCTGCTCCGCATGTTTCACGGTTATTAGACACCCAAAAAAAAACATGCGGGGATCGCTCGTGCATGGCAGGCAATCCCCATAAAGTTTTTTGGCCGCGAAGCATATGGGGCAGAGACTCGAGCATGTCACTCAAATACCCACGATACTCAATGCATACCAGAGCACCCGATGCAAACTCAAGTAGCGAGCACTTGCTCTCAACACTAGTCGCCATATCGTCATCTTTTTTTCTTACTTTTGAAAAAAATCCCAACCCCAGCCCTAACCCTAGCACAACCCTAGCCCCAGCACAACCCTAGCCCTAGCACAACCCTAGCCCTAGCACAACCCTAGCCCCAGCACAACCCTAGCCCCAGCACAACCCTAGCCCCAGCACAACCCTAGCCCCAGCACAACCCTAGCCCCAGCACAACCCTAGCCCCAAACCCAGCCCTAACCCTAGCCCAATCCTAACCCAAGAGTTTATTTTTGACGCCGTTCCTTGTGCGGTATAAGTGATTAGACGACTTTATTCTTCGGGTCGGTGTGATTACAGCAATGCCAGAATCATATGGGGTTTTTATGACTGACAGCTGTTACACACTAAAAGATGCATTTTTTGTAAAATCTAGTTTTTGCATCGCCATATTTTGAGAGCTATAATTTTTCCAGATTTTGGCAGACAGTCATGTGACGGCTCGTTTTTTGCGGGATGACTTGACGTTGTTATTGGTGCCATTTTCAGGCACGTGACATTTTTTGATCGCTTTCTATTCCGATTTTTGGGAGGCAGAATAAACAAAAACCAACAATTCAGGAATTGTTTTTTTTTTTTTTTTTTTTATTCTGTTCCGCGTGTGGTAAAATTGATGAGGTAGCTTTATTCTTCGGATCAGTACGTTTACAGCGGTACCACATTTGTATCATTTTTCTATGTTTTGGCGCTTATACACAATAAAAGCTATTTTATCGAAAAAAATATTTTTTAGCATCGCTTTATTCTGAGAGCTATAACTTTTTTATTTTTCGGCTGATGGAGCTGTATGGTGGCTTGTTTTTTGCGGGACGAGATGACGTTTTCAGCAGTATCATTTTTATTTATATGCGTCTTTTTGATCGCGTGTTATTCCACTTTTTGTTTGGCGGTATGGTGATAAAGCATTGTTTTTTGCTTCTTTTTTTTTTTTTTTTTTTTACCGTGTTCACTGAAGGGGTTAACTAGTGGGACAGTTTTATAGGTCAGGTTGTTCCGGACGCGGCGATACCAAATATGTGTACTTTTATTGTTTTTTTTTTATTTTTTTTATAATATTTATTGATGGGTACATTATATTTTTATTTTTGGTGTATTATTTTTTTTATTTTTTTTATAATATTTTTGCACATTTTTTTTTTTTTTTTCCACTTTAAGACAGTTTATACTTTTTATTACTTTGTCCCACTCTGGGACTTTCACTTTTTTTTTCTGATCGCCTGCATGGCACAGGAATGGAGCACCATCCCTATGCCATGAAGACTGTCAGAAGTGCACAGTGTGAAGATTGCTTGGAGATGCACTGCGCATGTCCAAGCAATCTTCCTGCTCTCTGGTGACCCGGATGTTGTCATTACGACATCGGGTCGTCATGGCAACACCCGGGAAGCCTTTGCAGACTGCGCTGGAAGCCGGAAGAGGAGGTGAGTATCGCCGATCACCTCCCCTTGCCCCCGCAATGCCGCGATCGATTTCGATCGACTTCGATCGCAGCATAGCGGGGGTTAATGTGCTGGGAGAGGTGCAGGACTGCTCCCTGCACATAGTACCGGGTGTCAGCTGTGACAATCAGCTGACACCCGGCGGCGATCGCGCCCGCACAGCCTGTGTGCGCGCGCGATCGCGATGACGTACTTATACGGGTCTGGGTCTTAAGTCCCAGGGCACAGACGCATATTAGTACGTCAGATGTTATTAAGGGGTTAAAAAAAATGTTTTAAATGGAACCTTTATGGCGTCACTTAAAATTCCCTCATGGAACATTAGTGGATTAGGGAATGCCAAGAAAGGGAATATTGTATTCTCCCAGATACGTAAATCTCAAGCGCAAATAATATGCCTTCAGGAAACCCATTTAACCCCGGACACTGTGTCCAGAATAAACAAACCCTGGATACAGTGGGACAAACACGCTACACATACTTCTTATTCTAGAGGTGTAGTTACCATTGTGCATAAGTCAGTGGGATAGTCAGTTCAAACTGTCAAAAGAGACTCAACATATACAACCCACCACCAGCCAAAATGGATGTACTCCAACAGGCAGTGATTTTTGTATCACAGTACCCAGATGCTAAAATATTATGTATGGGAGACTTCAATATGATTCTTAATACACACTTGGATAAAATGAGCCCTGCCAACACTAGGTCTGATAGTCAAGACACCGCTACTTTACATACTTTCATAACGGAGGTGGGTTGGATTGATTTGTAGAGGCAGTAGCACCCACTCAAGAGAGAATTTTCCTGCTACACACCTGCTGTTCGATGTTTATCTAGAATGGATCATATATTTGGAAACAGTACTGCATTTTCGGATTTAAGTAAAATTGAATATTCCCCTAGAACGGTGTCGGACCATGCTCCAATGATAGCATCTTTTCATTTGGGGGGTCCTAACAGACCCAAGAGGTTTTGCATACATCCGTTTTGGTTGTCTCTTATTTGAGAACATGATAGGATACCAGATCAAGGGGAAGTATTTATAGCAGGTCATGGGGACTTCCCTGACAGATTGATAGTATGGGACACACTTAAAGCATATATTAGGGGATGCGTTAAATCAACGATTTCATACATTAAAAGGGAATCGTCTATTGGGGAGCAGAGGCTTGGCGATGAGTGCAAATTATTAGAAGCTAAATATATTAACAATTCCTCAGATAATTCCTTACATAACTGGCTTGGGAAAGGGAGGGAGTACCTGACCCATCTGCAGGAAAAAGCGCAGAGAAAACTTTTCTTTTCAAGACAAACTTACTTTGAGCTGGGTAACCAATCGAGTAAATTCTTAGCATACATAGTCCAGCAAAATCAGATATCCCCATCAATACTAGCCATTAACACAAGGGAAGGTAGTCCGCTGCTTAAATCAGATCAGATTGCAAGCAGATTTGAAGAATACTATAGAAAACTTTATAACTCCCAATCCAACCACACTATAGAGGAAATTGATGAATACCTAAATCAAATAGAATTCCCTAAACTCTCTTGTGAACATCGGACACTCCCGGATGGAGATATCACTTTGGAAGAAATAAGGGAAGCAGCCATGTCTCTATCTAATGGGAAAGCATCGGGCCCCGATGGCATTCTTATAGAATTATATAAAAGATGCATAGACCTGATAGCCCCAGTTCTGTTGCAAGCATTTTCTGAAGCACTTTCGGGACGTTCTCTTCCCCAATCCTTCTATGATGTTACTATAGTATTGATCCCCAAGCCAGATAAACCAATTGAGGAATGCAGCTCCTATCGCCCTATATCCCTATTGAATACAGATTACAAAATACTTACGAAACTCATAGCCAATAGATTAAAAACAGTAATATTAACCCCTTAAGCCCCGGAGCATTTTTCGTTTTTGCATTTTCGTTTTTGCTCCCCTTGTTCCCAGAGCCATAGCGTTTTTATTTTTTGGTCAATATGGCCATGTGAGGGCTTATTTTTTGCGGGACGAGTTGTACTTTTTAACGCCATTACTAGTTTTATCATATCCTGTACGGGAAAACAGGAAAAAAATTCCAAGTGCGGTAAAATTGCAAAAAAAGTGCAATACCCCAGTTGTTTTTTATTTATTTTTTTTACCATGTTCACTGAATGCTAAAACTGACCTGCCCTTCTTATTCTACAGGTCATTACGAGTTCATAGACACCAAACATGTATAGGTTCTTTTATATTTAAGTGGTGAAAAAAAATTCCAAAATTTGGTAAAAAAAAAAATAAAAAAATAGCGCCATTTTCTAAGACCCGTAGCGTCTCCATTTTTCGTGATCTGGGGCTGGTTGATGGCTTATTTTTTGCGTGCCAGGCTGACGTTTTTATTGATACCATTTTGGGGTAGATCTGATGTTTTGATCGCCCGTTATTGCATTTTATTGCAATTTTGCGGCGACCAAAAAACGTAATTCTGGCGTTTAGAATTTTTTTCTCGTTACGCCGTTTACCGATCGGAATAATTCTTTTTTTATATTGATAGATCGGGCGATTCTGAACGCGGCGATACCAAATATGTGTATGTGGGGTTTTTTTTTATATATTTTATTTTGAATGGGGCGAAAGGGGGGTGATTTAAACTTTTATATTTTTTTATTTTTTTTTATATTTTTAAAAACTTTTTTTTTTTACTTTTTGCATGCTTCAATAGTCTCCATAGGAGACTAGAAGCAGCAACTGTCCGATCGCCTCTGCTACATACAGGGGACCAGCAGATCCCCTGCATGCAGCAGAAATGGTCCTGTGCTATGAGCGCCGACCACTAGGTGGCGCTCATAGCGACAAGATCATGACAACCACAGGCGTCTGCTGCAGACCCTGGGTTGTCATGCACGCCCATCGGCGACCCGCGATCACGTGACGGGGTCGCCGGTGGGCGGGGCTTATGACGCGCTACCCGGAAGCGCGCGTTAAATGCTGCTGTCGGAGATTGACAGCAGCATTTAACTGGTTAACAGCCGCGGATGGATCGCGATTCCACCCGCGGCTGTTGCGGGCACATGTCAGCTGTAAGAATCAGCTGACATGTGCTCGGTTCAGTGAGGGCTCAGCGCCGGAGCCCTCACTGAACCGGATGTACGCAGATATGCGTACTAATACGTCCCCGGTAGTTAAGGGGTTAAACATTATACATGAGGATCAATCTGGCTTTATGCCGGGAAGGTCTACTTCATCTAATATTAGAAGAGCTCAAGTGTTGACACAGATTGGCCATAAGTATCAGAAACCCTGGGCTATAGCTTCTTTAGATATGGCGAAAGCCTTTGACTCCTTGGAGTGGACCTTTCTACAGCGTGTGCTCCTGAAATTTGGGTTTTCTGATACATTTTGTAGCTGGATTAAATTGATCTACTATATGCCAAGGGATAACATTCTTGTAAATCTAATACTATCGGAATACTTTAACCTGCGTAGCTGAACTAGACAGGGCTGCCCCTTATCTCCGATGCTCTTCGCTCTAGCGATAGAGCCTATTGCCCTTAAAAAATTAAGTAGGACCACCTGGTGGAAGGTATTAGTGTAAACTCTAGAATAGATAAAGTGGGGTTATACGCAGACGACCTGATCCTCTTTCTAAACAAAATAGAACAATCCCTTCAAAGAGCAATTGACCTTATTAGTAACTTTGGGGAATTATTGGTCCTTAAAATCAATTGGAGCAAATCTGTGGTTATGCCACTTATAGATAACATAACTGAACCGGGTTTTTTTTGGATTAGAGGTACTACAAAAATTCAAATATCTAGGCATTATAATTAATCAAAATCCGATTATGGATCTGAAGGATAATGTGTACCCCATAAAAGATATGAGGAGGAAAAAATTTGAAAGTTGGTCCCAACTTCTATTGTCTGTGGCGGGAATAATTAGCTTAATCAAAATGATTATCCTTCCAAAATGTCTGTATGTATTAGAACATTCTTCCATTATAATCCCCAAAGATTTTTTTCGGAACCTGCACGGCATGATGGCGACATTTATATGGGGCTCAGCAAATCCCAAACTAAGTATTGGATCTCTGCAGAGACCCAAGGATCAAGAGGGTAACGCGGTGCCTGACCTATTTCTCTATTATTTAGCTCTTCAGATACGATATTTGAAGTGTTGGATAAGCAGTGATAAACTAACTAATGCAGAAGCGCATCTTATACATTTATTAAATCAGAATACACCATGGGCTATATTAGAAGGCTCTTACAGACCACCACAGGGCTTATTATTTGCACATAGCCTAGCGATGCAGGTGTGGCGCGAGAGTAAGCATATCGTGGGGTTTACTGATCAAATGGGAGAAACCCGAATACGGGATAATCCTGAATTTCCACAGCTTAAAAACCTACAGGACGTAATCTTCTGGAAGCAACACAGAATAACAACACAATCAGATTTTAGAAAACAAAATTTTATTATCATTTGATCAAATTCGTATAAGGTTTGGAATCCCTCATAGGGATTTCTGCAGATATCTACAAATGAGGCATGCCATAACACATCAATTCCCATATCCTAGAAAGCGAATATCTAAATATCCATTAATAGGAGTACTTAAAACTCAAGAACCTACAGGCGTGGTATCTTCTCTATATATACTTTTCTACTGAATTCTAAAATCACTTCTACCCAACTTTCTGTTGAGAGTAAATGGCGGCAATTAATCCCTTCTATAACTGATGATCAGTTGAATGATGCAATGGAAGCACATACGGTGGTGTCACCAGCCGCCAATAATAAACTTATTCAGTTATATATACTACATCAATCTTACCTGACCGCAGTGAGAATTCATAGAGTTGGTAGAATGGCGTCTGATGAGTGCCACAGATGTGGGGAATCAGGAGCAGATTTCTGGCATCTTATTTGGAATTGTGGAATAATACGCAAATATTGGGGTGAAGTGATAACTACCCTAGAACAGATAATTGGGATACCAATTGAATGCAGTCCAGAGTTATGTGTCTTAGGTGTTGTGGACGAGGAAATGTGGACACACTATGATGGGATATTCCTTCGGGAGGCTATATTTATGGCTAGGACAGCGATACCACTAAGATGGATGGGAGGAAAGTCTCCTACTATCAACCAATGGAAAAAACTACTGAATGATACAATACCGTATGAAAATATAGTATATAGGAATAGGGGATGTCCCCAGAAATTCTAAAGGATATGGGAAAGATGGTGTAACTTTCCCGTAACACACTTAAGGTGCTATGACTTCGTGAATCTCACGTTATGAGTCCTGATATATGCCCTTTTGAGTGCATGGGAAATGATATATGATATATATGGGCTGTAAGAGTGGACCTCTATTGAAACTGTAATTGCTATATGTACTGAATTCTGATAAGGAATGGGCCGGTTTAGTAAAGCGTGCAGTGCTCCACAATGAAGCTTATGTTTCAAACTGTTTGTTGTTTTTTTTCTTTTTCTTTCTTCTAACTGTTTACTCTGATTATTTAGAACGTGATGGAAATTGTATTAAACTGAGAAGGGTTAATGTTTAGATTATCCTGACCTTATATTATGACAGTATCTGTTTGTAACCATTATCCTGTGGAATTTTCCGATAAAAAGAGTTTAAAAAATAACCTGTCTTGGTATTGCAGACCCCCCAGTCCTCTAATAACCTTGGTCGCTTTTCTCTGCACCCGCTCTAGTTCAGCTATGTCTTTCTTATACACCAGAGACCAGAACTGTACACAGTATTCTAAGTGTGGTCGCATTAGTGACTCGCATAGAGGTAAAATTATGTTCGCCTCATGAGCATCTATGCCTCTTTTAATGCATCCCATTATTTTATTTGCCTTTGCTGCAGCTGTCTGACACTGGCCACCAAACGTGAGCTTGTCGTCCACCAATACACCCAGGTCTTTTTCAGTGACAGTTTTGCCCAGTGTTTTACAATTAAGCATATAATTATACATTTTATTTCCTCTGCCCAAGTGCATTTTCTTACATTTATCCCCATTAAAGCTCATTTGCCATTTATCAGCCCAAGCTTCTAGTTTACATAGATCTTCCTGTAATATAAAATTGTCCTCCTCTGTATTGATTACCCTGCAGTGTTTAGTGTCATCTGCAAACATTGAAATACTACTCTGTATGCCCTCTACAAGGTCATTAATAAATATGTTAAAAAGAATCGGGACCAATACTGACCCCTGTTGTACCCCAGTGTTAACTGTGACCCAGTCTGAGTGTGTTCCATTAATAACCACCCTTTGTTTCCTATCACTGAGCCAGTTCTTAACCCACTTACATATATTTTCTCCTATCCCCATTGTTCTCATTTTATGTATCAACCTTTTGTGTGGAACCGTATCAAAAGCTTTTGAAAAGTCCATATACACAACATCCACTGCATTTCCTTGGTCCAGTCCGGAACTTACCTCCTCATAAAAACTGATTAGATTAGTTTGACAGGAACGGTCCCTCGTAAAGCCATGTTGATATTGGGTCATGAGGTTATTCTTCTTCAGATACTCTAGTATAGCATCTCTTAGGAAACCCTCCAGGATTTTACCCACAGTAGAGGTTAAGCTTACTGACCTATAATTTCCAAGTTCGGTTTTTGTCCCCTTTTTGAATATTGGCACCACATTTGCTATACACCAGTCCTGTGGTACAGACCCTGTTATTATGGAATCTTTAAAGATTAAAAATAATGGTCTATCTATGACTTTACTTAATTCCTTCAGTACTCGCGGGTGTATCCCATCCGGGCCCGGGGATTTGTCAACTTTAGTGATTTTTAGACGCCGCCATACTTCCTGCTGGGTTAAGCAAGTGACATTTAATGAAGAATTTTTGTTATCACTAATCATGTTTTCTGTCATGTGATTTTCTTGTGTAAATACTGTTGAAAAAAAATCGTTTAGCATATTGGCTTTTTCCTCATGCAACATTTCACCCATAGTATTTTTAAGTCGGCCAACACTATCATGTTTTAGTTTCTTACTATTTATGTAGTTAAAGAATATTTTGGGATTATTTTTACTTTTTCTCGCAATGAGTCTCTTTGTCTCAATCTTTGCTGCCTTGATTTGATTTTTACAGAATTTATTTTATTTTCTGTATTTATTTAATGCCTCATCACTACCTACTTGCTTTAGTTCTCTAAATGCTTTCTTTTGTCACTTATTGTGCCCCTTACAGCTCTATTTAGCCATAGTGGTTTCCTCCTATTTCTTGCATGTTTATTCCCATAGGGTATATATTGTGCACAGGTCCTATTCAGGATGCTAATAAATGTCTCCTATTTGCTTTGTGTAGTTTTATGTCTCAGGATATCGTCCCAGTTTATTGCACTAAGAACCTCTCTCAACCTTTGGAAATTTGCCTTCCTGAAGTTTACTGTCCTTGTAACCCTTCTACTACACATTTTATTAAAGGATACATGAAAACTTATTATTTTGTTAACACTATTACCCAAGTGACCCCCAGCTCGTATATTTAATATGCGGTATGGCCTGTTGGTTAATATTGGGTCTAGCAGTGCCCCCCTTGTTGAGTCCTGAACCAGTTATGAAAGGTAATTGTCTCTCATAGTTGTCAGAAACCTATTACCTTTGCTTGAACTACAGGTTTGTGTTTCCCAATGTATTTCCGGGTAGTTAAAGTCCCCCATAATAATGACTTCTCCTTGAGTCGCTGCTTCATCTATTTGCTTTATGAGGATATTCTCTGCTGCTTCCATTATTTTTGGAGACTTATAACAAACCCCTATCAGTAATTTACTATTTTTCCCCCTCCCCTTATCTCCACCCACAGGGACTCTACATTTTCATTAGATTCATATATATTCTCACGCAAGATGGGTTTTAAGGATGATTTTACATATAAACACACCTCCCTCCCCCCTCGCTTGTTTGTACGGCCATTTCTGAACAGACTATAATCCTGTAAATTAACTGCCCAGTCATGGCTCTCATCCAGCCATGTCTCAGATATCCCCACCATGTCTTAATTATTTTCCAACAAAATTAATTCTAATTACTCCATTTTGTTGGTGAGGCTTCTTGCATTAGTGTACATGCATTTTATGTATCTCTCTGTACCTCTATTCCTTCTTACTATATTGACTTTTCTAACCCCACCTCCAGTTTCTTTATTTCTGCCCAGGTCACTATCTGCACTATCTTCCCCACCTGTAAAATGAATACCCCCCAATCCCTAGTTTAAACACTCCTCCAACCTTCTAGCCATTTTCTCCCCCAGCACAGCTACACTCTCCCCATTAAGGTGCAGCCTATCCCTAACGTGGAACCTGTAACCAACTGAGAAGTTGGCCCAATTCTCTAGGAACCCAAACCCCTCCTTCCTACACCAACTCCTGAGTCACTTATTTATCTCCCTCATTTCCCATAGCCTCTCTGGCGTGGCACATGGTACACAAAGTATTTCAGAGAATACCACCTTGGAGGTCCTTACTTGAAGCTTGCAGCCTAAATCCCTGAAATCATCTTTAAGGCCCTTCCACCTACCTCTAACTTTGTCATTTGTGCCAATGTGCACCATAACCGCTGGGTCCTCACCAGCCCCTCCCAGCAATCTGTCAACCTGATCAGCGATGTGCCGGACTCGAGCGCTAGGTAGTCAGCACACTGTTCGACGATCCTTGTCTTTGTGACAGATTGCCCTATCTTTTCCCCTAATAATTGAGTCCCCCACTACCAGCACCTGCCTGGCCTGCCTTGCTCTCCTATTTCCCCCCTTACTGGAGCTGACACTCCTCCGACTTTCAGAGGACATGCCTTGCTGCTGCAGTGCTACCCCTGTACTGACACTCCCCTCAACTTTGCAAACGTATTGGAGTGTGCCAGATCAGGACTAGCCTCCCTTGCATTCTTCCCTCTACCCCCACTTCTAACTGTCACCCAGCTAGCTGCCTCACTGTCCTGCAGCTACCTACTACCACCCTCCCCCACATCTACCCCAGTGAGCAGCTGCTCAGTGAGCAGCAGATGCCTTTCCATATTGTCAATGGATCTCAGTGTTGCCTGCTGCTCATTTAGACCTCGTACCTGGGCTTCCAAACGCACAACGTGCACACATCTCGCACAGCAGTATGCACCCACGACCGGCTGTTCAAGGATTGCATACTTGTGGCAAGATGTACACTGGATAGCATTGTCAATAATGGAGCTCATTTCCTAATGGGGATTGCACTAGACAGAAATGTTAAGTAAAAAGAAATGTAAAGAATTAATAAAATACAGACAGCAATTCAGTCCAAATTCCTCCTTTCCAAACTCCGTGAATCCAAAGTCACTGAATCAGAAGTCACACACTTACTTCCGTTCGGACTTGTGCTCCAGTCACACTCAGCTCGTTCACACTTGCTAAGGAAGAAGATTTAAAGAGTTTTTTTCCCCCTTTAGCAGCAATCCAACCTACAGCTCAATGCACTTCCAAAGGACTGGATGCCCCAACCAGCTGCCCCTTATAAACCAATAATTATAACTCCCTCACCCTTAATGAACCCCTTGTGAGTATAGCTACACCTCAGGATTTAAGTGCAATGTAGTTAACCCTTAAACACGCAGGTAGTAAAATAAGAAACTGTAGAACTGTAGAGAGCAAATAGGTTTTAAAAAGCCCAATAAAATTAAACAGGTAGAAAAGCACTCAGCAGTTCACAATTCAGCAACTCACAGCAATTCACACTGATATTTTCTGCAGGATTCCCAAATACCTTTTCACTGAATCACAAGTCACACACTTTCTTCCATTTGCACTTACGCTCTGGTCACACTCAGCTCGTTCACAGTCGCTTAGTAAGAAGATTTAAAAAGTTGTTTTTTTTTCCTCTTTTGTAGCAATCCAACCTTCAGCTCAATGCACTTCCAATATATTTCTCCATACTGAATAATGGACCCCATGTAATGCTCCATACAGGATTCTGGCCTCCATATAATGCTCCATGCAGGATGGGCCCCATATTTTTATTTATTTATTTTACTCACTTATATAGTGCCATTAATTCCACAGCGCTTTACATACATTATCGTCACTGTCCACATTGGGGCTCACAATCTATATTCCCTATCAGTATGTTTTTGGAGTGTGGGAAGAAATCAATGCAAACACGGGGAGAACATACAAACTCCTTGCAGATGTTGTCCTTGGTGGGATTTGAACACAGGACCCCAGTGCTGCAAAGCAACAGTGCTAATGCTCCATGCAGGCTTGTCCCCATATAATGTTCCATCCAGAATACTGGCCCCAATATAATGCTCCATCCAGAATACTGGCCCCAATATAATGCTCCATCCAGAATACTGGCCCCAATATAATGCTCCATGCAGAATACTGGCCCCAATATAATGCTCCATCCAGAATGCTGGCCCCATATAATGCTCCATTCAGAATACTGGCCCCATATCATGCTCCATACAGGATTCTGGCCCCATATAACGCTCCATACAGAATACTGGCCTCCATATAGTGCTCCATGCAGGCTGGGCCCCAAATAATGCTCCATGCAGGCTGAGCCCCATATAATGCTCCATGCAGGCTGGGCCCCATATAATGCTCCATGCAGGCTGGGCCCCATATAATGCTCCATGCAGCCTGGGTCCCATAGGATGCTCCATGCAGGCTGGGTGGCATACAATGCCCCACATAATGCCCCACGCAGTCAGGGCCCCATATAATGCTCCACGCAGGCTGGGTTCCATATAATGCCCCTCTCAGGCTTGGCCCCATATAATGCTCCATTCAGAATACTGGCCCCATATCATGCTCCATACAGGATTCTTGCCCCATATAACGCTCCATACAGAATACTGGCCCCCATATAGTGCTCCATGCAGGCTGGGCCCCAAATAATGCTCCATGCAGGCTGAGCCCCATATAATGCTCCATGCAGACTGGGCTCCATATAATGCTCCATGCAGGCTGGGCCCCATATAATGCTCCATGCAACCTGGGTCCCATAGGATGCTCCATGCAGGCTGGGTGCCATACAATGCCTCACATAATGCCCCACGCAGTCAGGGCCCCATATAATGCTCCACGCAGGCTGGGTTCCATATAATGCCCCACTCAGGCTGGGCCCCATATAATGCATGCTACCACAAACCACAGGAGTTTTGTTGGCAAAGATAAAAAGACAAGTATTTTATTAAACATATACAGACATAGGACATACAAAAAGGAACAACCCGGCATAAGAAGTGGGGCTGCATAAATACATATAAGTAAGTGAACCAATCCTAAATAGTAAACCTAACAATGGATAAAAACAAGTGCCACAATATTAAACCCTTCGTGGGATAGTTGTCTGAGTGCTATATAGAAAAAGTCTAAAGTTTAAAGAACATTTTGTATATCTAGTGTAACAAATCGCATAAGCACTTAGACTCCCAAAATAAAGATTCAAATCATGATATTGCACGCTTACCCATTATTAAATTGCAGCCACACCAGAAAAAAATCCCCAACGCACGTTTCGCTTTGTATATTTAATCGCTTCCTCGGGGGGAATGCAAAAAAGGACCTTCCATGCCGATTTAAGTATGTTCAGGACCTGCGATCACATGGTCACAGTGGACCAATCACATAATGGTATGTCGGCGCATGCACACTGAGCCGCGTGCGTCAGCCGCACCGCCCACGGCCATCAAGGCAGACTGCACGTGTCCGGAAGAGCAGGGTGAGTAACCATAGCTCCCAGACAACAAACAGGCTCCATAAAGATGCCGGGGGCGGAGCGGGGACAACAGACAGCGCAGCACACACGCGCACACCATTCAACACAGATTAATGGCAACAGCTAATACACATAAAGAGAAGGCACCAAATGACAATTGTAAATCCAGTCAAAGTGGTATGAATTCATAAATTGAAGGATGATGCCAATTCATGATGCAGGATAATAAATCAAGCTATGGAAGAGAAAAAGAAAAATAAATATACACAGGACAAGAAACATAATAAAACATTAAAAATGTGAAAACATAAAATAATAAAAATAAATGTACCAAAGGGTTACTGTTGTTCACAAAAACGGGGCGAAGCTTAACGTTTCATTAAGGCCATTGGGAAACATAGTTCCCAGTTCTATTATCCATTTGGCCTCTCTCTGAGCTAGAAGTTTTTTTATATTACCTCCTCGGATGCCACCATGGATGGCCTCAATTCCCCGTACCATGAAGGTTTTGGGGTTACTACCATGATGTTGCCTAAAATGGCGTGGGATAGTTTTTAAAGAAGGGATGTCTGTCACCGTCCTTGCTGCACCAATGTCTCTCACATGCTCCCTGATCCTAACCCGCATTTCTCTAGATGTGAGTCCAATGTATATTTTTCCACATCCGCAGGTTGCATGGTATATAACATTAGAGGTCCCACATGAGATGTATTCATTAATTTTATAGTTGCGGTTTCCCGAGGAATTGGAGAACTCAGTACTGCGAGAGACATTGGTGCACGCCAGACAGTGACCACATGGCACACATCCCTTTCTTGGTCCCCTTGACCCAAAAAAATTAGGTTTAGGCGCAACATAATGACTTTTAACCAGAATATCTTTAATATTTCTGCATCTCCAGGAAGTCATAAGAGGAGATGCTGAAATATACGGAGCCAATGAAGGTTCAGTCAATAAGATCGACCAATGTCGTTGCATAATTGTTCTCATAAGTTACCAGTCTTGATTATATGTGGAGATAAATCTAGGTGGTCCAAAATTTTCCTTTGATTTAATAATGGGGCGTAACAGTTTATTACGTGGGGTAGCCCTCGCTCTCCTATACCCTTGTTTAACACACCGTTTGCTGTAGCCTCTCTCCGCAAATCGTTGGGAAAGGTCCCTAGCCTGTTCCTCAAATTTAACCTCAGAAGAGCAAATCCGCTTCATCCTGAGAAATTGACCAACTGGGACAGCCCTAACTGTAGAAACATTATGTGCTGAATCAGCATGTAATAATGCATTCACTGATGTGGATTTACGATAGATATCAGTCTGGATATATCCTTGTTCGTCTACCTCAAGGGAAATATCCAAAAAATAAATTTTTTTAGCACTATATTGGAAGGTCAGTTTGATATTAAAGGGGTTGTCATTAAGTTGGTCCATGAATTGCTCCAGCTCAAAGGCGGTGCCTTGCCAAATAATAAGAAGATCATCAATATATCTTAGCCAGCACTGCACATGGTTGGCGGCCCGCGCCCCCGCATCACCAAACAAACACCTCTCCCAGAAACCAAGGAAAAGGTTTGCGTACGCGGGCGCACAGGCCGCCCCCATGGCAGTGCCGCGTCTCTGCAAATAAAAAGTGTCTTTAAAAACAAAAAAATTGTGTGTTAACACAAACCGGAGCAATTCAAGGACCAAATCACCCAATTGGCTGTCCCAGTTTGAACTCCCCAGGAAGAAGCGGACTGCTCTAATGCCATCTTCATGATCAATGCAGGTATAAAGGAATTCAATATCCGCAGTAACCAACAACATATCTGATTCCACAAAGATCCCGTCCACCCTTCCCAGCACGTCCGTCGTGTCCCTAACAAATGACGGCAAGGTTTCCACCATAGGTTTCAAATAGTAATCTATAAACTTACATATTGGTTCACATAACCCATCTATTCCTGACACGATCGGACGGCCAGGAGGGTCAACGGGATCCTTGTGGATTTTTGGAAGAAGGTAAAAGGTTGGAATTTTTGGGTATTTAACCATTAGTCCCTCAAAAATCTGTTTTGTGATAATTCCTTGATCAAAGGCTACGCAGAGTATGGAGTGCAGCTGAGCCGAAAAAGAAGCGAGGGGTGAGAAAGCTAGTTTTTCATAAATGTTTCTATCTCTCAGTTGTCTGAGAGCCTCTCTCTCATATTTGTTTATAGGCCAGATAACGATATTTCCCCCCTTGTCCGCAGCCTTGAAGACTACATCATCAAGTGCCTGCAGCTCCTTCAAGGCTTGTCTTTGTCTATAGCTGAGATTACCACGTCTTGGTTGTGTAGAGATTTTCTTGAAATCATCCAAAACTAATTTAGTGAAGATTCCAACAGCTGGACATAAGGACAAGGGGGGAAACCTCGTTGATCTGGGTATAACATCCTGAGGGAACATACCTTGTTTCTCAATACTCTGCTCTTGTAATAATTCCTCCAAAATGGAGAGGGCCTCCCGCTCAGCTGTACTATCCAGGCCAAAATCCAATGTACCACGATTATGTAGTTTTTTCATAATCAATTAAAGGGAGAAGATATAAAGATCTTTCATAGCTGTAAACAGATGAAATGGGTTAGTTGGTGCAAAGGACAGACCTCTACTCAGTACTTCGCATTGTGCTGGACTGAGATTATGTGATGATAGATTAATTACCTGTAGGCTTGTCTTAAGGCCCCGTCACACTAAGCGATGCAGCAGCGATCCCGACAACGATACGACCTGTCAGGGATCGTTGCTGCATCGCTAATACATCGCTGGTGAGCTGTCAAACAGGCAGGCTCACCAGCGATGAGGGGAGCAGCGATATCGTGGAAAGAATTGTTCCACGATGTCCTGCTCCCGTTCCCAGCCTGCTGCTTAAGCAGGAGCAGGCTGGTAACTATGGTAAATATCGGGTTACTAAGTGCGCGTGTGCCCCTAGTAACCCGCTGTTTACCATGGATACCACTCTGCTACCGTGCGCTGGAGCCTCCGCTCACCGTAGCAGAGTGGTATCTATGGTAAACAGCGGGTTACTAAGTGCCCGTGTGCCCCTAGTAACCCGCTGTTTACCATGGATACCACTCTGCTACCGTGCGCTGGAGCCTCCGCTCACCGTAGCAGAGTGGTATCTATGGTAAACAGCGGGTTACTAAGTGCGCGCGTGCCCCTAGTAACCCGATATTTACCATGGATACCAGCCAGATCGTTGGTCCCGCTGGTCACACACAGCGATGTGTGCTGGCCAGCGGGAGGCCAACGACCAAAAAATGGTCCAGGACACTTTGCAACGATCAGCGACCTCACAGCAGGGGCCTGATCGTTGCAAAGTGTCACACATAGCGACATCGCTGGTGAGGTCGCTGGTGAGTCACCAAAACCGTGACACAGCAGCGATCTCGCTAGCGATATCGCTTAGTGTGACGGGACCTTTAGTTTTTTTTATCCTGTTGATTGTTTGTCAAATTCTTACGTTTAGCAGCCAATCTAGTTTTGTTGTATATAAAAATAGGGGTTTGGCCATCATTTCCCTCCATACTTGTCTTTGTTTGACTTTCATCCACAGATGTAACGGATACACTTGATCCCGATCTAGAACGAGATCCAGGTCTAGTGTAATGCGTAGTACGTGATCGACTAGTATTCATCTTCCACTTATAAACCCGACTGGTCGCTTTATCATTTGAGTCTCTTTGGAACTTCTTAGTTTTAGTAGATACAATTTCTTTCTCCCATAATTGGAGATCATGATCTAACTCTTCACTGAGTTTTTTCAATGCGTCAGCTGATAATTCCTTTTTTAAGATCTCCTGTAATTCCTCTATTTCGTTTTCAAGACTATTCAATGTGGTTTGATTAAAGTTACATAGTAGTTCCATAAAACCTTTTGCACATGAGTCTGCTAAGTCCTCCCATTTGGACTTGAAAACATCATCTTCCAGAGGGAAGGACGGGAACACCTGCACCCTCAATCCACGGGGAATTAATCCTCTTTGAATGTACTTCTCGAGGAAGGCACGATTCCACCATGTTTTAATCCTTTTATTTAAAAGGCTCTTAAGTCTCACCACCGTTTGTTGTAAACCCTTGTCACTGGTATCAATCATAAAGCCAGAGTCATCCTTAAACACTTCATTCAATTTAAGGAGCCACGCCTGATCACGGGCCCTAAAGTCCATATTACCCTTTGAATCTGCTGTGAAGGACACAGAAAAATAGACAATTAACCATACATTCATCAGGTGCATAGTAATGAACCACTCTACCCAAGTTTGGGTCCCAAAATATGAGAAATACTGGCCCCATATCATGCTCCATACAGGATTCTTGCCCCATATAACGCTCCATACAGAATACTGGCCCCCATATAGTGCTCCATGCAGGCTGGGCCCCAAATAATGCTCCATGCAGGCTGAGCCCCATATAATGCTCCATGCAGGCTGGGCTCCATATAATGCTCCATGCAGGCTGGGCCCCATACAATGCTCCATGCAACCTGGGTCCGATAGGATGCTCCATGCAGGCTGGGTGCCATACAATGCCTCACATAATGCCCCACGCAGTCAGGGCCCCATATAATGCTCCACGCAGGCTGGGTTCCATATAATGCCCCACTCAGGCTGGGCCCCATATAATGCTTCATCCTGTATGGGCTCCATATAATGTCCCATGTTGTATGGCCCCCATATAATGCCCCATCCTGTATGGGTTCCATATAATGCCCCACCTTGTATGGGCCCCATATAATGCTCCATGCCTCCATACATAAAATAATCAAATACTCACCTCTCCTGCTGCTGCTACTCTGCTCTGCTCCGGACTCCTCAGCGTCGCCTTCTTCCTCCTCTCTGCGCTGTGACTGCGCGCCGGAGTACCCGACGGTGAGTGGGCCCCCCGTCTGCTCAGGGGGGCCCCGGCGCTTGCCTGGGTGCTGATGCCGGGCCTGGTTATAAGGTATAGCAGTACAAGATCACTGCTATTCCTTATGACCTGTCAGTGCTGCAAAATGTACTGTGCATGATCAAGCTATCTTGCTAGTGCCTGGTGACCCGAATGTCGACATGACAACACTGGCACTGAGTGCTGGCTGTCATTTGTCAGAATCAGCTGACACCTGGCAACGATCACGCCCGCATAGCCTCTGTGCCCACGCGATTGCCAAGATGTAATAATGCGTATCTGGTCCATAAAGCCCAGAGCACACGGACGTATTATTACGTATAATGTCAGAAAGGGGTAAAAATAATTTATGTCTTTTGTATTATCAACCAAACCTGCTTCTTTGGTGCGATTTTTTTTTTTTTTTAAAGGTAGATTTTCTTCTTTTACCTTATATAAAGGTTCTCTGAATTAATGTTTAAGACATCTTTAAGCTTGTTTCAAATTCAGGAGATCATTTTGAACCCCTATAGTTAAGGATTTTTTGTGTAACCTTTCTAGAGTGCTTATTTGATAGAGCAAGGAGGAAACTTCTTTTTCTCTAACCTTTTTTAGGTGGGAACTTAGCGCGAGCAATTCACCTCGAATAACAGCTTTATGTGCTTCCCAAACCACTGGGGGAGGGGTGCCAGATCCTGAGTTTTCAAGGAAGTAGAAATCTAAAACCTTGGATATTTTGGTAATAATTTCCTCATTACCCAGCATAGATTTGTTTAACCTCCATGTAAAGTGAAGCTATGGCCAATTCCAAGAATACAGGTTCATGATGAGATAGCGTTATAAAACCAATTGAGGTAGATTTAATCAGGGACAAACACAAGCTTTGAAGAAAGATGTAGTCGAGGCTATGATATGTGGAGTGTGGATTAGAGAAAAAAGTTAATCTTTCATAGAGGTTGAGGAGGCTCCAGATGTCAATAAGTTGTAAGGAATTTAAAGATAAATGGATTCTTTTGAGGGCTCTTTATGATAAAGTGGAGAGAGCAGTGGAAATGTCAAAGAGTGGATTTAAAGTGGTGTTAAGATCTATACCTAGTATGAGAATGCCCTCTTTGAAGGAATTCAGGGTCTCTAATGTTCTGATGAGCCATGCTGATTGGCCCTTGTTTGGTACTTCAAGGTTACAGAGTGTGACAGTGGTATTAGTAACATATCCCTTAACAAAAACTTATCTGCCTTCTGCATCAATTAAGTGATGTTTTGACGTGAAGGGCAAAATTTTGGGTATTGCAATGCTAACTCCCTTAGCTGTAGCTGAGCTACACCTATGGAACCATAGACGAAACTTACCGTATTTTTCGGACTATAAGACGCACCAGACCATAAAATGCACCTAGGTTTTAGAGGAGGAAAAGAGAAAAAAAATATAAGCAAAAAATGTGGTCATGATGCCCTGTTAAGGGGGAGGGGGTCTGCTGCTGACACTGTTATAGGTGTAATGTCCCCTAATTCTGTTAATATCCCCATCCTGGTATATATGGCCTTCTCTTTCCTGTTATACGTGGCCCTCATCCCCATCCTGATATGTATGGCACCCCAATCCCCCATCCTGGTATGCAAGGCTCCCTCATCCCTCTTCCTGGTATGTACAGTATGGCACCCTTCATCCTGTTATGTATGGCCCCCCTCACACCCATCCTGGATTGTATGGCACCTTCATCCTCTTCCTGATCTGTATGGCACTCTTCATCCCTATATGTATGGCCCCCCTCATCCTGGTATGTATAGCCCCCCTCGTCCTGGTTTGTATGGCTCCCTACATCCATGTATGTATGGCCCCCTTCATCCTTGTATGTATGGCCCCCCTCATGCCTCATCCCTGTATGTATGGCCCCTCTCATTCCTCATCCCTGTATGTATGGCTCCCCTCATCCCGCTATGTATGGCCCCCCTCATCCTTGTATGCATGGCCCCCTCATCCTGGTAGCCGCACAGCAGCTAAAGTGTGCGCGCTATTAGGGAGAATGAATGGTCACTGCTCCCCATACACGCAGTCCCAGCATGGTGAGCAGTGACTATTCCATTACAGAGCGTGACACAGCGCTGGAGGAGAGAGGAAGTGAGTATGAGTGTTTATTTTTTTTTTCTGTGCAGCGTGACGGGTATTAGGGGGTACCAAGCATACCTGAATGAGGTGGGCTTAAATACAGGGATGAAAGAGGCCATACATACCGGGATGAGGGGGGGCCATACATACAGGGTGCCATACTTACCAGGAGCCGGGCTGCAGGCACAGTGTGCCAGTTATTAAGGAAAATTAATATTCACTACTCCCCACGCCCATGGACGTGGGGAGCAGTGAATATTCATTTTCTTTAGTAGCGGGCACAGTGTAGGCTGCAGCAGGTGGCTGCTGCCTCCTATGCACCGCTATTCCGCCACTGTCGCTTCCCCCACCACCCACAGCCACAGTATTTATGTATATCGGACTATAAGACATACCCCCACTTTGCTCCAATATTTTGGAGGAAAAAATTGCGTCTTATAGTCTGAAAAATACAGTAGATCCAGAAATATTTGGAGTGCGGCCTGATTTGCAGGCTATTGAAGCATACTATGGAACCTTGATTTCCAAATGAAAACCTTCTGAACTGTGTCAATGACTGCCTTCTGGACATCTGTCAAGTCAACAGTCTTTCCCATGATTGTGGAGCCTACTGAAAAAGATTAATGGATCTTTTTAAACGCTTAGGAAGCCTTTGCAGGTGTTTTTTTGTTAATTATTTTAATTTGCTGAGATAATTAGTTTTGTGTTTTCATTGTCTGTAAGCCATAATCATCAACATTAGCAGAAATAAACACTTGAAGTAGATCACTCTGTTTTTAATGACCCTATATAATATATCAGTTTCACTTTTTGTATTGAAGAACTGAAATGATTTAACTTTTTGATGATATTCTAATTTAGTGAGATGCACTTGTACTTGTAACTTGAAGACATACTTGTAACTTGAAGGTGAGCATGTGGGTAAACATTTTGTAGTACAGAGTCAAAGAAAAATATTTATGGTGTGATGTGTTCACTACGGACCCTCTCTTTATCATAATTATATTCTCACCACATTTTACTATCACTTTCATTTTACTATTACTTAAACAAAAGCCAAGTTTTATGTCCTGCTACAGATAGATTATTGCAATGGTCTTCGGCCTTCCTGCAATTTATTGTAATTTCATCCCTCCAAGGAACATTTCTTCTGCAGGTTTATTCAAACACGACATAAACCAGTGCAGAGATCAACATAAACGTGGCCTTTCTGACAATATGAGAAAACAAAACATAACTTATAGCACAGTCCATATACCTGTTGGGATCTGTCCCCTCAGGGTACAATCAACAGTCCTGCACAGTTGCACATAACCACTTCCCTGGAGGTCTCTGGCCTCTACACACACAGAGAGAGAAAAAAACCATCAGTGGCTGGGCATTAAATTTCCTGAACCAAACCCTTGGGGTGGAGATGTGGTGAGCAGACGCTGCTGCATGTAACAGAGCAGGGCTTGAACAGCACAGATGCCGGGGAAGCGGCCCTGTACAGATGCCGGGGAAGCGGCCTGGGCCCCGATAACGAGTGGGCCCCACTGATGGCCCAGGGCCATGTGACATGCCTGAGGCCCTGCACTGCCACATGACTGAGGAGCTGGACGGGACACAGGCCAGGGGGCAGGTGAGCGAGCTTCCCCAATCCCCATATAAAAAATATTTCTAATGTGTGTGCGCATGTATGATGTGAATGTCTGTGTATGTCAGTGTGTATGACTGTGTATATATATATTGATATCTGTTTTATATGTGTCTTTAAGAATGTGCTCAAATATGTATGTGTATGTATCTAAGCATGTCTGTATATTGTGTGTGTATATCTGTGTACCATGTTCATGTGTGTATGTGTGTGCATACCTGTGTGCCGTGTGCATGCGCATGTCTGTGTACTGTGTGTGCATGTCTGCGTATTGTGTGCATGTCTGCGTATTGTGTGCATGTCTGCGTATTGTGTGCATGTCTGCGTATTGCGTGCATGTCTGCGTATTGTGTGTGTGCGTGTCTGCGTTTTGTGTGTGTCTTCGTACTGTGTATGTGAGCGTGTCTGCGTATTGTGTGTGTGTGCGTGTCTGCGTATTGTGTGTGTGCGTGTCTGCGTATTATGTGTGTGTGCGTGTCTGCGTATTGTGTGTGTGCGTGTCTGCGTATTGTGTGTGTGCGTGTCTGCGTATTGTGTGTGTGTGTCTGTATTGTGTGTGTGTGCATGTTTGCGTATTGTGTGTGTGCATGTTTGCGTATTGTGTGTTTGCGTGTCTGAGTATTGTGTGTGTGTCTGCTTATTGTGTGTGTCTGCGTATTGTGTGTGTGTGTGCGTGTCTGCGTACTGTGTGTGTGTGTGCGTGTCTGCGTACTGTGTGTGTGTGCGTGTCTGCGTACTGTGTGTGGGCCTGCGTGTCTGCGTACTGTGTGTGGGCCTGCGTGTCTGCGTACTGTGTGTGGGCCTGCGTGTCTGCGTACTGTGTGTGTGTGCGTGTCTGCTTACTGTGTGTGCTTGCATGTCTGCGTACTGTGTGTGCGTGCATGTCTGCGTACTGTGTGTCTGTGTGCGTGCATGTCTGCGTACTGTGTGTGTGTGCGTGTCTACATACTGTGTGTGTGCCTGCGTGTCTGCGTACTATGTGTGTGCGTGCGTGTCTGCGTACTATGTGTGTATGTCTGTGTACTGTGTGTGTGTGCGTGTCTGCGTACTGTGTGTGTGTGCCTATCTACATACTGTGTGTGTGCCTGCGTGTCTGCGTACTATGTGTGTGCGTGCGTGTCTGCGTACTGTGTGTGTGTGCGTGTCTGCGTGCTATGTGTGTGCGTGCATGTCTGCGTACTATGTGTGCGTGTCTGCGTACTGTGTGTGTGCGTGTCTGCGTACTGTGTGTGTGCGTGCATGTCTGCGTACTGTGTGTGTGCATGCATGTTTCCATATGTGAAGGATGAGGTGGCAGCCTGGGACCTGTGTTGTGTACCTATATTTCTCCGCCGTATCTGTGCTTCATGAATCGTGGTATGTGCTAAAGGCGTCTACTGAGACTCTTTCGCCCGGGGCCCACAAAAACCAGGAGCCGGTCCTGGTAGGAGATCTGCTATGTTCCCAAATGATAATCCGCATGTGCTATGCACATGCTGCGGAAATTTCCGCTGCGGTTATCATTGTGGAAAAGTCCGCAGCACTACCAATTATTTTGCGGAATCGCGGTGATTTCGCCACCATTGACTTGCATTGAATCGCTTAATATCCGCATGACTACATGTGCACATGTGGATATTAAGCGATTCAATGTGCGGATGGTACCCATGTCTGGATAAGAGGAGACTCTCCTCCAGACCCGGGTACCAGAGTACCTGTAAAGAAAAAAAAAAGAATTTAAAATAAAAAATACATTATACTTACCTTTTGATTTGTCCCCAACCTCCATAGCGTCCTGGCTCCCCGGCAGCTCACGTTGGTCTAAAAGGACCTTCCATGACGTCATTTATTCATGTGACGGGTCACATAACCGCTGACGTCGGTGGTCGCGTGACCCGTCGCATAACTAAATTACGTCATGGAAGGTCCTTTTACACCACCACGAGACACCGTAGAGACCGGACGCATCGAATTAGGAGACCGGGGGCCATCGGAAGGTGAGTATATGGTTTTCTTTTTATTTTTTACCATTTTTATTCTTTATTTTAACAAACTTGGTCACTCTTTATAAAATCCATGCCGTTTGCTTGGATTTATATAGTTTTACCAAGTTGTCAAGCACTTTCCAAGTGATGCTAAAATCGCTTAGAAAGCTCTTGACAACGCGCATGCGAAATCGCATGATCAAAACCCTTCACAAACGTTTTGTCTGCCAGGTAGATGCAGAAACGCTCAGGAAAAATCTGGAGCATTTCTGCATCATGGGCACATAGCCTGACAGCCACTCACAAAAAAGATCCAACCCTGTCATGGCCGATTAACCCCTCTGAGCACATAACATGCTGGAGTCAAATGGTTTTCACATCACGGGAGATAGCAATCTGCGTGATGCATATCTCCCCCCTACTTACATTGCCAGTGATCCTTTCAAACCGTCCTGTGGCAGGTTTTGACAACTAGATGTGGTGTTCAGCTTTCACACCATTTATGGTTTCTGGTCTCCGTCAGAATACCGACTCTGGATCAATCTTACGGAACGGAAAACAATTTTTCTGACTCTCAGTTTTTCCTCATGCTGAGGAACCTTTAGCTTTGAGAACAGATGAACATCTCGACAGCGATGGCCTACTTTGAACCATTAGCAGAGCACATAGTGTGGTTGCTGACTTTGCCAGGCTAGTTAAACCTTGTGTCTGTTCACTTGGCTTGTTGCATTCCGTGACATGCTGTAACATTCCCAGAGTCCCCTATTCAAAAGAAAGAGACTAAAAAAGGCTTCTTTCAGGCTCATTATGGAGGAGAAAGTTTCTGCATACCATTTGTTTATTGTAAAGGAAGCGCAGTGGGATGTGCCTTCCTACACAGAATGCCACAGCAAAGGAGGGTATACTATGTAATATAGGTTTTCCTTAGTCAGCTTCTATAGCGGATAGATGCCTTGACACTCATCCTGACCGTGGCCAATGTCAGACATATACCTCTTGAGGGCATGCACCTACCAGTGAACACAAATGCTGTGTATACCTAGCTTCACAGTTGATCACATTAGTTTGAACTTCTTTAGTGCCAATGTCAAGTGTGACAGTGACATTTAACTGACTACTACATAGTGGTCCTCAGTTCTGTTGACCATCGGCCCTCCATGTAGTACAACCACAGGTTTCTGAAGGGTTATTGTAAAGTTTTTTGTTTTATTTTTAAGTAGTAAATGAAAACTCTATGTAAATTTGGAATCTCATAAGTAAACTGGCCTGTAGAGCAGAGTCAACATATCACCAACAGATTACCATTAAGTGAACGGCGCTAATCAGTGATGAGAGAACACTAAAATGCTCAGGTGCTCGTTGCTAAGGTCAGGCAAATCGTAATGCTCGGATGGTCAACACAAGCAGCCCAATGTTATTCAGTGGGAAACTCGAGCATTTTTCCGGCGGTTCCCCTGGAGTTCTGAAGGGGGCCGAAAAATTGGCCAAATCGGTGGAAACAGTGCTGAATTGTTATGGAAACAGCATGGGGAAGACCTCTGGAAGCATTGACTCCCTGGTCACTGCTGTTAACATTTTTACTCCACTTTTACTGACTGCGAATAAAACATACAAAAAGTAAGCCAAAATGGACTTTCCTTGAAAAAAATGGTAAGGAACATTCTTTCCAGGGTAATGACTTGTATGTAAAGCAAAAACACAAATGCTCCACCAAACGTTGGGTTATGTTCACACATAGCGTTTTTGATGCGTTTTTGCACTTTTGCATTGCTTTCAACAATGAAAAATACATACATCAGTAAATGTGATTTTAACATTTTACTACCTTATCTGGCCATATGGTGTTTAAGACATGATCAGACAAATCCTGTTTCATTTATGAAGGAGGTACTCTGAAAGTCGCAAAGCCTATTTTTACAAGGCCTTCACTTTGCCCTTACTATTGTTAGACAGCCGTCAGCCGGCTATGCTTTGTTGTTCCCATTATTAAGGAGTGGGTCTCTTATTGTCACGGGTGTAAAATAATACTTCTTTCTGTATTATTTTCTCTACTGAGGACTTCTCAAAGTATCAATATCACGATATTCTTATAAAAAAATGTATCTATTTATTCTTGGATTGTCCATTAAAAAGAATCAGATTGCAGCAGGTACATACAATAATTAGTTATAAAGTAATTGTCCATTTGTCCATAATTATCTTAATTGTTGAGATTCACCCATCTTTCCTTGGATCCTGGCTGGTAAATCATGTCTTTGTCCAGCACGTGTCCAGGCCTACGTCAGCTGCTTCTCAGCATGCATGAAGATTCTTCTTGTGGGGTGGGAAGAACAAGAGAGCCCCCCCTTTCTGTACCATGGGCTTTTATAGCCAGTCGTATGGCACACCTGTTCTACATATGGTAGTGAACTAAAAATACGCACACAAATAGCGCATGTCAACTAGACACGATGGCTGATGCAATCCTTGTATAGAACTCAAAATTAAGGATAAAATGAATATCCATTATTAATTAACATTCCAAATGAATTTCCATAATTAACCATTTAGCAACGGGTGTGTCAGAAGTGGCAGACTGTCGCCCTGCAGTTGGCTGCAGGAGATCTCTACTTTTGGCATTACAGACATCTTACAGACTGTCTCTAGGACCTAGCGGCTACCTTCCTCTTGTTAAATAACTCCCTGGTCTGGGTGTATAAATACCTGCTGTGTATCATAGGGAGGTACTGGCAATATTCATTTACTTCTTGTGAAGGCTTTTGCAAGAGCAGTACTGCTTCCTCTCTGGTGCCTGAGTACGTGTGCGCATTTGTTTGGAGTTGTCTAAAGCTAAACAATTTCCCCTGTTTGTCGTCCCTTATTGCCTTTAGTGTTCTGTGGGGATCGACTACTGGTCATCTCCTCCCTTCCCTAGCCTGAGTCTAACGCCAGGGAAGGACAGAGCGAGGTACGCGTGCGACGATTGGTGAAGAGCCAATATAGGGTCGATAGGGGAGATGGGATGACATTATACCAGACTAGGAGGTTTCCACTCCCCCCTTTCCCTAGAG
Source organism: Phyllobates terribilis (assembly GCF_046119375.1). Lineage (NCBI taxonomy): Eukaryota > Metazoa > Chordata > Amphibia > Anura > Dendrobatidae > Phyllobates > Phyllobates terribilis. Next base: position 815,097 of record NW_027362972.1, on the reverse strand, counting down.
TCTGGGCTCTCTTTTTCTCTTCCCTTTGTGTTGCTCTAAGTCTTTCCATACTTTGCATGACGTTATCGCCGGCCAAGCACATTTTGAAAAGGAAAAAAAAAATAAATAAATAACCTGACACTTTTTTTCTCTGTGTGTTTTTGGGCGTGGACCTTTTTTTTTTCCTTTCTCCCCTGGTTTGGGTTCAGTTGCAGAGCTCGCAGAGTAGTTCCGCTCTCTGTCTCTGGAGGTGAATGACCAGGTTGCCAATGTTGGGTCTCTGCATGTAGGCCTGCCCAGCCTGAACCCAAGGTTGCCCTCCCGGACAGGTATTCTGGAGGTAGGGACAAATTTTTTGTAATCAAGGAGGCATGCAAATTGTATTTTGAACTTCGTCCCTATTCCTTCTGAAATGAGGAGCAACGGATTGGAATTGTGATCTCTCTACTGCAGTGAGATCCTCAGTCGTGGGCGTTTTCTTTACCGCAGGACTTGGTTTGTCTCCAGTCTTTGGAGGTTTTTTTTGAGGCTCTGTCCCTCATCTATGATGACCCTGACCGAGTCGCCTTGGCTGAGTCGGTTAGTGTAAATGTACAATTCAGAATTCTGTATATGGGCAACGGATTCCAAATGGAATGACTCAGCCCTTAGAAGTCAATTTTGTGAGGGGCTTTCTGAAAGGTTGAAAGATACCTGAAACCCCTCAGTCCTTGGAGGCTGCCATGCCGTTGGCCATACGTCTTCATAGATGCCTTTGGGATAGACGAGTGATACCACCTTCTCCGAGGCCTTCTGGTCGGGGTTGTGTACCTCTGCAGGGGGAGCGGTCTAGGGGTGTACCAGTACTGGGGGAGGTGGAGGAACCCATGCAGTTAGGGGGTATCTCTGCATCATACATCTCCCTGAAGATTTGCAAGAAAATATGCGTATTTTTTTTGTGGGAAAAAGGGACATTTTGTTGGGACCTGTCCTTCAATTCCTAAACAAAAGGAGACTCGATTAACTCTTGGTAGTCTGGAGTTGGATAACCAAGGGGTGCATTTGTGGCCAACCTGCAGTTCCAGCTTTGTCCTGACAGCAGATGTGGTGCTAGAGAGCAAAACCGAGAAAATTTCTGTGTTTGTTGACAGTGGTGCCGGAGTCGGCATGGTTGATGCTGAGTTTGTGAAAACTCATGGTCTTGCTTGCTGTACTTTAGATAAACCTATTTCCATTTTCCCCATCGACTTGGCACCACTTGCTCAGAAAGCATTTACTCAGATTGTACATAATGTAAAACTGAGGGTGGGGTGAGTTCATTGTGAAATATTTCCTTGCTATGTCTTGGACAATCTTCCCACACCGATTGTTTTGGGTATTTCCTGGCTTGTTAAACATAACCCATTGGTGGATTGGCAAATGGGAGATTATTGAATAGGGAGATTACTGCCATGAGAACTGTTTAGATATTTCCCTTGCTACTGTCTCTACGGAAATATCACCTGCTTTTCTGTCTGGTTTTGAGGATGTTTTTTCTGAGAGGGGGTGTCAGGATTTGCCTCCTCGTCGTTTTTATGACTGTCCTATTAAACCTAGCCCCGGAGCTAAACTACCGAAGTCCAGACTGTATAATCTTTCTGGCCCTGAGAGACAAACCATGAAGGATTTCATTGCGGAAAGTCTGGAGAAGGGACATATCAGAACCCAATCTTCGTCCGTGGCGGCAGGGTTCTTCTTTGTGAAGAAAAAAGATGACTGTCTACATCCCTGTTTAGATTTCCGGGCATTAAATCAAATTACTATCCTTGGCCAATACAATCTTCCTCTGATTCCTGATTTGTTCATCAAGGTTGTTGGAGCTAAGGTAGTCTCCAAGTCGGATTCAAGGGGAGCCTCCAATCTGGTTAGAATCAGAGAGGGGGAAGTCCAGAGCTGTAAAGTCGAGGTCGGTGTCCATTTTCCTGGAGTCTTAATCGTAGTCGGTATAAAATGCTGGGCTGTGGAGTTGGTAAACCAAACCTTCGACTCCAACTCCGACTCCTCGATTTCCATGACACCCACTCCAACTCCGACTCCACGATTCCATCGTATATTGCTTTGGAATTCCTAACTAAATAAACCATCAATTCTCTCCCTAGCTCAGCAGCACCTCTCCCTACTCTGCCTGTCTGAAGGGTAGGGTCTTTATGACCGACAAATCTTGAATCTGGAATTTCTATGAACAATAAAATATTTCAGTCTATGTGAAGAAGCCAGTGCCAGGTCCTACTTGTGCACCGAAGTATACCCAGAAGTGTAGTGTTTGGTATCATAAGTATTTTTTCTCAGGAGTTGGAGCCAAAACCAGGAGTGGGTGATAAATGAAGAATTTGTGCTTTTGTTTCTATTTTATACCTTTTCTTTGATTGTTCTTCACCTGGTTTTGACACCCACTCCTGAAAAAATATACTGACCGAATACTGACCAAATACTCATAGTGGGGCCGCGGCCAAATACGGATAGTGGGGCTATGGCCTAAGGCCAAGGATTGAAACTCACAACTTAGTCATTGAATTCGGGTTTTTTCTTTTTGTCCCATTGCCACAGGTATATAAAATCCAGCACCTAAATATGCAGCCTGCCCCTTCAAACATTTGTAAAAGATTGACTCATTTTAAAGAGCATCCTGAATTCAGCATGTTTCTGTAAGGCCTCATACCCATATGTGAGAAAAAAAAGGTCCGTATTCTAGACCGAAGAAACGGACGAGTGCCATGCGAGTGTCATGCGACTGCTATGCGATTTTTCACACCTAGCATCCGTATGGCATCTATATACAATGCGTTTTTTTTCTCTGCAGCTATTATTCTGCAATCACTTACAGGATCATTTACAGTGTTCTGTGCTACAGAATGGTAATGTATCCGTAAAAATCAGATGGCATACAGATGGTCCGTATGCCGTCCGTTTTTTTTCCTCGCACCTATTGACTTGCATTGGCGAGTCTCGTCCGAGATACGCGGCAATATGCAGCATGCTGCGATTTTTTTTCTCAGTTCGATTTCAGCTGAGAAAAAAAATCGCAAATTAGATGTAACCCATTGATTAACATTGGTCAGAGTGCAATCCGATTTTTTATCGGATTGCACTCTTCCGTTTTTCTCGCAAGTGAGCCCTAATAACATGTTGTCACAAGTCAGTTCATGAAAGTCCAAAACAGACATGGTTGGGTGAGTTTGGAGTGGAAGAACTTGACTGACCTCAACTCTATCAGATACATTTTGGCTGAACTAGAGATTACAAGCCAGGTCCTCTTGTCCAACATCAGTCGCTAACCTGATAAATTCTCTTCTGGATGAATAGATAAAAAATTGCACACAAAAAAAAAAGTTTTTTTTTAAATGCCTTCCAAATGCGTGGGAGCTGTAATATTTGCAAAACGAGATCAACTCCATATTAATGACCATGCATTTAGAATGGAATATCATAAAAGCTCCTTTGGGATTAATGTGTATGTGTCCCAATTGTTTTATCCCAATAGTGTGTAATAGGTTCTGCATGTGTAAATCTTAAGGTGAATGAGAATTATAATCAGTTTTTGTATAAATTGTAGGAAACTATAAACAAAAAGAAAAAGCAAAAAAAACAGTCCATTGGAAGACGCCGGTAACAGATAATGAAGATGAGGAGGTGCAACCAAGGTAAGCAAGAAATATGGCTATCATTCCGGTATTGTTACATTGTAGTATAAGGCTCTGTTCACATGTCCAGTAGTTATTTCCATTTTTGGATCCATTTGATATGATAAAAATGGAAATATTCAATGCAAAATTATGTCATTTAAATGGGGACGAGAATGTCTTAGGCTGTGTGCCCACGTAGCGTTTTTCAAGCGTATATGCTGCGGAATTTCCGCAGCGTAAACGCTTGTAAAACGCATGTATATCCGCCCCCCATTGTCCCCAATGGCATTCCGCAATGTCAATGCCCATGCTGCGGATTTTTCCGCAGCGTATATGCTGCGGTCAAAAATCCGCAGCATGTTCATTAATTTTGCGGAAGCGCTGCGGGATCAATGTGCGGATGGTACCCAAGTCTGGAGACTCTCATCCAGACCTGGGTACCAAAGAACTTGTAAAAAAAAGAAAAAATAAAGTTTATACTTATCTTCTGATGTTTTCCCTCCGTCGCGCTGTTGTCTGAAGGACGTGCCACGTCATTGAGTCATGTGACCCATCACATGACTCAATGACGTCACCGCAGGTCCTGCACACAACAGCGAGAGCCGCTCAAGACTCCGGACGGGGCAGAGAATGCATCGGTAGGTGAGTATAAACTTTATTTTTTACCATTCTGATTCTTTTTTTTAACTATTACTTGGTCACACTATATAAATCCATGCCGGTTGCATGGATTTATATAGTATGAACAAGTTGTCAAGCACTTTTCCAAGTGATGCTTAAATCACTTGGAGAAGTGCTTGATAACCCGCATGCGGAAATGCATGCAAAGACGCCTCACAAACGCTTCTACCTGGCGGGAAAACCACATGTAATATCCGCATGCGATTTTCCCGCCAGGGAGAAGCGTAAAAAATATGCTTCAGGTCCGCAACGTGGGCACATAGCCTTAAATTGTCTTCTTTTTTTACTACATTCCATTTTTTTAGCATGATAAATGTGAGGAGCTGCCCATTTTCTAAAGACTATGATACTTTTCCAGCAATGGACCACCATTTTTGTTAATATTATTATTGTGTTTTATTAGTGATTTACTTGTCATGTTTTATATAGTTCTGCTAACTTGTCAGTGTGTACACTAGATTCACTTGTAAAATGTCCAGCATTCCACTAATCTGTATCTCAGGACATCTTTATCACAGGAGTCCATTGTTTCAAACAGCCAATGGTCTCATTAGGTGAGTGGATTGAGACACAGTGGAGCCGTCATCACAGGGGGTCTTACATCTTTTCTCAAATGAAGGCTTCTAGAATATTCTTCATTGCTTTTGGCTTACAGTGAATGCTTGAGTGGGAGGGTGATCACTTCTGTGCTGGGAGGGGGCTGACCCCAGAGATGTAGAGAAAAAGACATGTTTTAGTGGGAGAGTTGATGGAAGGACACTGAAGAGATAGGACCTATGGCTGTGGCAGAAGAGATGATGGATGGATGGCTTGTGGAGTGTTGGAGCTCAGTTATCAACTGATCCCAGGTTGAGAACTTAAGGACTGAGAGAACTGTATTTTGGCCATTTACTTGGAATGCAAAATTATGTCATTTAAATGGGGACAAGAATGTCTTAAATTGTCTTCTTTTTTTACTGCAGTCCATTTTTTTAGCATGATAAAAGTCAGTGTTACATGGATTTTAATGGATGTCATCTGCCGTGCCACCTGTTAACTAATTGTTTTTTAGAACTGTGAATGCCCAGAACACTGGATAATTCAAAAATCACAGAATGCAAAAATACCCCACAGGAAACCCAAAACAGTATTTCAATGTGAAAGTAGTGGACAACCCCTTTAACTGTATTGACTGAACAGTACCATTATATGCCACCATAACATTACTAAATATGTAACTGTAACGAATACTGCCATAAAGCTAGTAAATTATAAAATAATACTTTTCTAACATGACTTTAGCACCACCATACTGTAACTGAAAAGCAACATCATATTGTGACTTGATTGCTTGGGGGCTCAGCAGTTGGATCCCCAGCAATCAGTATGTTGTCACTTAATTCTAATTCTCATATAGAAGTTGGCTAAACCTATAATTTGGTCTTGAATCGGTTGACTATCTAATGTCTGTGGGGGCAGGGCTGATTGTAGCTTTTTTGTTGCCAGACGTGAATATTCAAGTGTCACTGCTCCCAGCAGTTCAATATAAACCTGTAATGAATAGACACAATTCCATCATTGTTTTTTTTGGAGTTTTGCTTTTAAGATATTGATTGTGTGGTAAAAGTGACATGTGAACATGATTCTCCAGGTCATTGCAATTACAGCAGTACCAAACTATCATAGATTTTTACTTTTTGTAAAAAAAAATGAAGATTTGGTTTGTGATGCCATTTTTGAAGACCTGTTATATTTTTATTCTTCTGTCCATAGAGCAATGTGAGGGCTGTTTCTTGCTTTGTAAGTTGAAATATTTATTGAAATCAATTCAGAGTGCAGAGAACATTTTGATGGCTTTTTGCTGCATTTTTAGGTGTGAAAAAGCAGTTCTATTACTTTTTTTCTCTGTACTGTATGGCTAGGTTGACACATGTTGGGTTTTTCAGTGTTTTTTGCTGCAGATTTTTATGCAAATTTTCAGCTGCATTTTGCAGTACCAGCAAAGTCTATAAGAAACCAGAATTCTCTATTCACACATCTTTTTTTTGCGTAATTTGGGCCTTGGTTGGGTTTTGGAAAATATAGCATGTCACTTCTTTTAGCGTTTTTCCCCCATAGGAAGTAATGGGTGGGGAAAAAAATGCTGAAAAAACGCAGGTAACGTTTTTTCAGCGTTTTTGATGGCAAAATAGAATGGGGTTCTTTTTTCACAGAACTTTATGTACATGCATAAATAGAGTGTGGGGTTTTTACTCACTTGGGTGTGTCAGGAGCAAACAGGAAGCATTTTCCTTTAAATGTTCTTGTCAGTTTATTACTTCATAAACCAGACAAAAGCGTTCCTTTCCTGTGTTATACAGTTCAACTACCTTTTCCCATAGATCCATTGACAATTCTTTTACTTTCCCCATGACTCACAATCCACAAACGTCAGTGGCTGAATGAAAGATGCAAGAGTCTGTCTGGATCCCAGAAACTCACTCAGCTTTTATGCACACATACTGATTACAAGCAAACAGGTCACAGGTGAGGGTGTTACCTTTAGTAGCCATTCAAACCCATTTGTGACAAATTCTGTGCATGTTAAAAGGCCAAAATCACCAGGGTATGTGAACTTTTGATCAGGGTCATTTGGATGTTTTTGGTTGTCATTAAGATTTAAAAAGAGAACACAGTAGTTTGACAATAAGTGGCTTCACCCAACCAATAACCATGAGTGGAGAAAAAGTTTTTTGTTATCATTCATATTCTCTGAAACAAGGCCAAGTAACCAAAAATTTTGCCGGGGTATGTAAACTTTTGAGCACAACTATAGCTTCCCTGCTCTATGTTCTTCCTGGAAGTTGAAATCCTGTAGGGCTAAAAACCTAGGGTGACCCTAGCGTTTTTTCCTTTTTTTTCCCTTCATTCATCTGAGTGGGGCATGGTCGGATACAAATCTAAACTTTCGTGCGATTGTACCGTAACGTGTCCACCACCCACTTTATGGCCAAGCACTCCTTCTCTATGATAGAATATTTTTTCTCGCATGAGTACAGCTTCCCACTCAGGTAGAGAACAGGGTGCACCTCCCTGTGTATCTCCTGGGAAAGGACTGCTCCTAATGTGACATCTGATGCTTCTGTTTGGAGTATAAATTTTTTCTTGAAGTTGGGGGCAACCAGAACCGGTTGCCTACACAGAGCCACTTTCATTTCTTGAAAGGCCGTCTCCGCCTCTCCAGTCCATTTGGCCATGGCTCATTTTGTTCCCTTAATGAGATCAGGGGTGCGGCCATCATGACGAAGTTTGGGATGAACCTCCTGTAGTATCGCACGATTCCCAGGAAGGTTCTAACTTGCTTCCTCGACAGTGGTTTCGGCCAAGCTTGGATTGGTTCCAATTTAGTGATTTGGGGTTTGATCTCGACTCTACTCACTACATATCCCAGGTATTTGACTACTACTTTTCCCATGGCACAATTTTTTCAGATTTATTGAAAACCCCGCCTTCTTTCGAGCATCAAACACCACCTGGACCTTTTCCAGATGACTTTTCCAGTCCAGTTTGCAATATCATCCAGGTACAGTTAGGTGCATATATATTTGGACAGAGACAACATTTTTCTAATTTTGGTTCTAGACATTACCACAATGAATTTTAAACAAAACAATTCAGATGCAGTTGAAGTTCAGACTTTCAGCTTTCATTTGAGTGTATCCACATTAAAATTGGATGAAGGGTTTAGGAGTTTCATCTCCTTAACATGTGCCACCCTGTTTTTAATAGGACCAAAAGTAATTGGACAATTGACTCCAAAGCTATTTCATGGACAGGTGTGGGCAATCCCTTTCTTATGTCATTTTCAATTAAGCAGATAAAAGGCCTGGAGTTGATTTGAGGTGTGGAGCTTGCATTTGGAAGGTTTTGCTGTGAAGTAAACATGCGGTCAAAGGAGCTCTCCATGCAGGTGAAACAAGCCATCCTTAGGCTATGTGCCCACGATGCAGAAATGAAGCAGAAAATTTCTGCAGCATTTCTGCATCTCCCTGGCAGAAAAAACGCATGCAGATTGTGCATGCGTTTTTCCTGCCAGGGATATGCGGAAATGAAGCGTTCTTCATTTGCATTTCCGCATGCGGGTGTCAACCGCTTTCCAAGTGATTTTAGCATCACTTGGAAAGTGCTTGACAACTAGGTCACACTATATAAATCCATGCAACCGGCATGGATTTTTATAGTGTGACCTTAAAGAATGTTAAAAATAAAAAAATAAATCTTTACTTACCTTCCGATGGCCCCTGGTGTCTTGCTGCGCTCATGTGCTGGCTGCCGGTACATCGCGGGACACTGTACTGAAGGACCTGCCGTGACATGACTGTGACGTCAGCGTAGGTCCTACAGCCCTTCGCGATCTGCTCGCTAGCACAGGGAAGGAGTCCGGGGGCCGTCGGAAGGTGAATATAATCTTTATTTTTTATTTTATTCTTTTTTTTACAAGTTTTATGGTACCTGGGTCCGGAGGAGAGTCTCCTCTTCTCCACACCCGGGTACCATCCGCACATTAGAACGCATGGAAGGCGCATGTACAGATGCAGTGATGCATTTTTCATGCTCTCTAATGCAAGTCAATGGCAGCGAAAACGCAGCGCTACCGCAAAATTAATGGACATGCTGCGGATTTTTGAGCGCAGCATAAACGCTGCGGAAAAATCCACAGCATGGGCATTGAAAGTGCGGAATTGCATTGGTGACCATGAGGGAAGGTTTCCCAAGCGTTTACGCTGCGGAAATTTCGCAGCGTAAATGCTTGAAAAACGCATCGTGGGCACACAGCCTTAAGCTGCAAAAACAGAAGAAAAAAAACATCCGAGAAATTGCTACAATATTAGGAGTGGCAAAATCTACAGTTTGGTACATCCTGAGAAAGAAAGAAAGCACTGGTGAACTCATCAATGCAACAAGACCTGGGTGCCCACGGAAGACAACAGTGGTGGATGATCGCAGAATAATCTCCATGGTGAAGAGAAACCCCTTCACAACAGCAAACCAAGTGAACAACACTCTCTAGGAGGTAGGCGTATCAATATCCAAATCTACCATAAAGAGAAGACTGCATGAAAGTAAATACAGAGGGTTCACTGCACGGTGCAAGCCACTCATAAGCATCAAGAATAAAAAGGCTAGACTGGACTTTTCTAAAAAAAACATTCTTTGGACAAATGAAACCAAGATCAATCTCTACCAGAATGATGGAAAGAGAAAAGTATGGCGAAGGCGTGGTATAGCTCATGATCCAAAGCATGCCACATAATCTGTAAAACACTGCGGAGGCAGTGTGATGGCTTGAGCATGCATGGCTGCCAGTGGCACTGGGTCACTAGTGTTTATTGATGATGTGACACAGGACAGAAGCAGCCGAATGAATTCTGAAGTATTCAGAGCCATACTGTGTGCTCAGATCCAACCAAATGCAGCCAAACTGATTGGTCGTCGTTTCAGACTACAGATGGACAATGACCTAAAACATAAAGCCAAAGCAACCCAGGAGTTTATTAAAGCAAAGAAGTGGAATATTCTTGAATGGCCAAGTCAGTCACCTGATCTCAACCCAATTGAGCATGCATTTCACTTGTTAAAGACTAAACTTCAGACAGAAAGGCCCACAAACAAACAGCAACTGAAAACCACCGCAGTGAAGGCCTGGCAGAGCATCAAAAAGGAGGAAACACAGCATCTGGTGATGTCCATGAGTTCAAGACTTCAGGCAGTCATTGCCAACAAAAGGTTTTCAACCAAGTACTAGAAATTAACATTTTATTTACAATTATTTCATCTGTCCAATTACTTTTGGTCCCTTTAAAAACAGGGTAGCACATGTTAAGGAGCTGAAACTCCTAAACCCTTCATCCAATTTTAATGTGGATACCCTCAAATGAAAGCTGAAAGTCTGTGAACTTCAACTGCATCTGAATTGTTTTGTTTAAAATTCATTGTGGTAATGTCTAGAACCAAAATTAGAAAAATGTTGTCTCTGTCCAAATATATATGGACCTAACTGTATATCATTGAGTATTTCTTATGGGGTGCAAGGATTCAATCCATGACTCTCTGGAAGGTGGTAGGGGTTCCCTGCAGTCCAAACTGCATCCGAACATATTGGAAGCATCTGTCCGGCATAGATAACTCAGTCTTCTCTTTAGGCTCCCTGTGAAATAGGGATCTGCCAATATTCCTTCATCAACTCCAAGGCGGTTATGTACCTTGCTGGCCCAAGTCTCTCGATCAGCTCATAGACACGCTGTATCGTATATTGGTCGAATTTGGAGACCTCATTCAACTACCGATAGTCATTGCAGATTCTCCATTCGCCATCTCGTTTTGAGACCAGTACAGTTGGGCTCGACCAACCGCTCTTGGATTCCTCAATGACCCTGAGTTTCAGCTTACGACTCACTTCTATGGAGAGCAACTTTCGTCAGGCCTCAGGAATCTGATAGGGCTTCAAGTTCACTCGCACATGAGGCTCCGTCAGAACCTCGTGCTTTATAACCTTTGTGCATCCCGGAAATTTTGAGAACAGATCCCTGTTCTTCTGTAGCAATTCCCGACACTGCTGTTTATGGACTTTCATTAGTGTCTCCGCTATTGCGACTCCTCCAACCTCGCCTTCTGGTTTGGCCAACAAGCTCGGAGCTTCAACAGCCTCTATGTCTTGCCACGGTTTGATGAGATTCACGTGATGGATCTGGTATGGCTTACGTCATCCTGGTTGATGAATCTTATAATTCACTTCGAAAACATTTTTCACCACCTCATAGTGCTATTGCCACTTGGCCAAGAACTTGCTTTCAACAGTAGGAATTAACACAAGGACTCTGTCACCAGGAATGAACTGCCGCACTCTGGCTGATCGGTTGTAGACCCTGGCCTGAGCCTCTTGTGCCCGGAGGTGATGTTATTTTATGATGGACATCACCTTCGCAATCCTCTCCTTTATCAGGGCGACATGCTCGATGACGCTCCTCTGGGGTGTGACCTTGGCTTCCCAGGTTTCCTTTGCTACATCCAGGAGACCCCGCAAATGTCGGCTATACAGGAGTTCAAATGGCGAGAACCCAGTAGAGGCCTGTGGAACCTCTCAGATAGAGAACAACGGATACGACAGGAGACAATCCCAGTCTCTGCCATCCTTTTCTATGACCTTCCTCAGCACAGTTTTGTTGAACCTCTCCACGAGGCAATCTGTCTGAGGATGGTATACTGATGTTTTCAGTTGGGAGATTTGCAAGACCTTACGCAATTCCTTCATCACCTTACTCAAAAAGGGTGTTCCTTGGTCGGTCAGGATCTCTGTTGATAATCCTGTCCGGGAGAAAACATTGACCAACTCGCGAGTTATACTCTTGGCTGAGCAGTTTCTCAGAGGGATCGCTTCAGGATAGCGGGTGGCATAGTCCAAGATGACCAATATATATTGATGCCCACGAGCAGATTTATCGAGGGGACAGACCAAATCCATAGCAATTCTCTCGAACAGCACTTCAATGATGGGCAAAGGCACGAGGCGACTTCGAAAGTGAGAGGTGGGGTGGATAATCTGGCATGTAGGGCAGAACCTGCAATACTTTACTATTTCCTGGTGAAATCCAGGCCAATAAAGCTTCTGCATGATTCGTCCCTGAATTTTTTCCACTCCCAGATGTCCTTCCAAGACATGTGAATGGGCCATGTCCAACACCCTTAGTCTGTAGGGCCCTGTACCAATAACTGTTCCACAAGCTCCTCCCTCACTTTCGGAACACGGTACAACAACTCCCCACTCAACATTAAATAGAGAAGTCTTGTGTCAGCCCCCGGCTCCTGTGCAATCCCATTCATGACCGTGACATTATTAAAGGCTTCATCATAGTTAGGTCCTTATGTTGGGCATATCCAAAATTCTCACTGGTCACCCCTAACTCCGGAATGTCTGACTCAGGAGACACTATCGCCTCATCATCCACAAGAACACAAAAGGGAAATCCGTCTAACTCTGGGTGTGGTGATATCTCTTATGCTATGTTCACACACGTTTTTTTCTGCTGAAAATCTGCTGCTAACTTTTCTCTGGCAGGAAAACAGTTGCGTAAAAAACTTGCGTATTTGCTGCGTATATTGTTGCGTGTTTGCTGCATATTTTTGACCAGCCATTACTTCCTATGGGTTAAAATATGCAGCAAAAATTCAGGTGCGTTTTCTGCGCAGAAACGCTGAAAGAAGTGACATGTTCTATTTTCCAATTACGCAAGCAAGGCAGAAAATGCGCAGCAAACAAAAAGCAACATGTGTGAACAGAGAATTCTGGTTTCTCATAGACTTTGCTGGTACTGCTAGACCCAGCTGAAAATTTGCATAAGAATCTGCTGCAATATACGCAGCAAAACACAACGTGTGTGAACAAACTGGTTTCTTATCAAAGCGAGCGAACCCAGAACCCTTCCCCAACAGATCCCAAAACAAACAAAAGTCCCGGCCTATAATGATGGGGTGCAACAAGTCTTGGACAACAGCGACCTCGTAGGACTCAATACCGTGGGCCGTTTCATTGACCACTCTGGCCGTGGGGAAGTCTTTAGCATCACTATGAATGCTTCTTTCCTGGGATCAGTTGGAGAGGAAATGTGGCCTTCACAAGTGTCACCAGACTCCCGGAGTCCAGCAGTCCCGTTACCTGCCAACCATTTACCTTCATAGGACATGCTTGTGGCCCCTCGTTGGGTGGACAGTTCACACTGCAGGCCAGACACTGCAGTCCATCTGCTCGAGGGTCAGGGGACAACGGGCAGCTATATGGCCTGGGCCGCTGCACTTCCAGTAAATAATTTCACTCGTAGGGACTTTGAGCATTTCCTTCCCCGCCCCTTTGGACCTGGGACGCCCCACCCCCTTTTGGGCCTCCGCCCCCTGTATTGAGTGGGCTGCCTTCCCAGGGAACCCTCAACCCCTTGTTATCTCTCGACCAGTCCATCTACATTCCGGGGATCACCTTGGGCAAACCAGGTCTTTACTGGCTTCAGCATGGAATGCACAAACCGATCCATCATCACTCGCTTTACCATCAGCGCAGGAGTAGAGGACTCCGGCTGCAGCCATTGTTGACCAGGTGCAAAAGGTCAAACATTTGGGAGCGAGGGGGTTTGTACCGGTAATACTCTCAGCGGTGGACCCACTGTGCCCTGACAGTCAACGTCATCCCCAGGTGCGCTAGAATTTCGGTTTTAAGTTTGCCATATTCCTTGGCGTCCTGCAGAGCTAAGTCATAGTAAGCCTTCTGGGACTCCCCCATCAAGTATGGCACCAGCACTTCTGCCCACTGCTCTGTCAGAAGTTTCTCCCTCTCGGTGACCCTTTCAAACACAGTCAGGAAGGCCTCTGTCATCCCCTGGGTCATTTTCTGTAGGGCTCTCCTTACCGCCTTCCAGATAGAAAAATCGTCCACTGACCTTGTCTTTGCGGTCACCGTGCCACAGATCGTCTCTGCAAGTAACTTGAACTGCTGCTGCTGTTGATGATACTCATCCTGTTGCTGCTGCTTCTGGAGCTGGATCTGCTGCATCAGCAACTTAGTGGTCTCTCGTTGCACCATTTGTTGCTACTGCATTAATTGCTAGTGTTGCTGATGTTGTGCCTGCTGCGCCTGCACTAAATGTTTCAGCCGGTCCTCCATTTTGTCTGTTGTCACTTGCTGGCTTGTGGCAGACTTCACCCTGAACATGCAGTCTTCCTTTTAGCGGTCACACGTTTCTGCTGGGAATGCTGTCCAAACTACTAACACCAATTGTGGGGTTTCTACTCACTTGTGTTCATCGGGAAGCATTTTCCTTTAAATGTCCATGTCGATTTATTACTTCATCAACCAGGCAAAAGGAATACAAACAGCCTTTAATTCATGCAAAAACTAAGTAAAAAGTCCTTAAGGCAAAGTCTCTGGTTAGCCAGTCGTGTGGGCACACAGGCTGTGGATAGCATCCCTTTCACTGGCTCAGTCATGAGACCACAACACACAGGAAGCATTCTCCCTCCAAACACACAGACCATGTGCCAAACACCGGCCTCCTTTTTATATTTTAACCACGCCCAGACGTGAGGTATGTGGCTAGCTAGACTCGCCCATCTCTCCCAACTACCCGTAACCCCGTCCCAGGTGCACCAAACAGTCCTCTTACTGCTTGCGTGCACTGGAGCAACATTCCGGGTTACATCAGAAGACAGACATCTCTGTGATACATACCTCCCATCAACTATGTGTCTGTTAGCCACCTTACAAGAGACAGTAGGACAGTTAAAAAAAAACGCACAAAAAAGACAGTAAAACCTGAATTTTTGACACAGCTGACTTCCTGCCAGAGACTAGGTTGTGCTGCAGATTTGTGACGCTGAAAAACCCAACATGTGTGAACAGAGCTTATGTGTTTTTATGCATATGGACATAACAAAATATTTTTAATTGTGTATTTTATTTTAATGAGGGAAGGCAGCACCAGAGCCATTATCTTTACATGAATATATCACAAGAACATTTCATCAGTGTATAAATACAGCACCAGCACCACCATCAGTACTTAAACATAGCACCAAAACCACCATTGATGCATAAATTCATCACTAGAACCATAATCAGTAATTGAATATAGCACTGGAACCATCATCAATGCACAAGTACAGTATCAGAACCCTCATCATTACTTGAATACATCACCAGAACCACAAACAGTACATGAATACTTGACTAGAACTACCATACAGAGATAACAATATCACCAGAACCACCATCAATACATTAATACATAATCAAAAAAAATCAGAATTTCTGCATGAGTACTTTTCCAAAATCATCATCAGTACATAGATACAGCACTAAGCTTAAAGGATTTGTCCTGTTAAACTCTGAAAATGTTGTTCCTCTGCGCAGTTTGTTATTAAAAAATAAACCAGCTGTACTCATTGTCCCCAGGTCCACTGATATATTTCAGCTGCTGCACTAGTGTCTGGAATTGACTGCAGTCCTGATGTCACTTTGACAATGCGGCAGCTAATAAGTAAGCTCTGCCAGAATAGATAGAATGACTTGCTCAGAGCCGCTGAGCTAGGTTGTTGTCTGCCACACTGTCGATGTGACATCAGTAATGCAGCCAATTCCAGACACCGATGCAGAAGACTTAGCACTGCACCTGGAGACAGTTTGTAATGCACGTATTTTATGTTTATACAGTATAACAAACTGCACTTGGGTAAAAAAAAATTCTGAATTGTGACACCTCCTTTAAAGGTGCTCTGTCAGCACAAAATTACTGCTCAAGCAAAGTACAAGCTCTCGGTGCATCACCGCTGGGCCAATAATTTAAATTTCACTTTCTCATCTGCTTTGTTTCCATCTATCTCTGCCTTTCTCAGGCCTTATGAATTTAGAGCTGATAATCAGAGAAGAAAGGAGTATGAAGCAGATGTAAAGGTGAATTTAAATGATTGGCACAGCCGTGAAGAACCAAGCACATGTACTTAGCTTGAAGAGTCATCCTTTGCTGAGTCCCTTTAATACAGCAATCAATTGCAATGTCAAATCTTGCCCCAACATATACATTTTTATCTCCCAAATCTATAACTCCCAGTATGTCCATAACAATGGTAAGGAGATATTAAGCGTTGCTATCAGTCAACATCAGACTGCGGACTATACAGAAGCCACAGTACTGATGAGACAGGCAACATCACAAATAAACATTTATATCCCGGTACTTTATAAGCGACATCTTCTCTGATTGGTGTTGTTTTCTTTCTATTCTTCTCCATGTTGTCCAGACGCCATGATGACTTTTCACATCCACAGCTTGTGTCTACAGACTTCCATCTTCTCTAGTCTTCTGCAGCACATCCCAACACAGTACCTTTCAAAATAAGAGTATCATTATAATGTTCCTGATTGAAAATATCTGCTCTATGCTGCAGGGCTGTGGAGTCGGAGTCGGAGTCGTGGAGTCTGTGTCCATTTTGATGGAGTTGAAATCGGAGTTGGTATAAAATGGACCGACTCCAACTCCTAAAATATATAATAAATTGGGTACAGTAGTTCAATGAAGTTTGTGGGGAATATTTTTTTCATAATAATTTGGGAAATTTATGAAATGTCCTATAAATGTCTGTCCTATTCCTCATCTAAGGGTCTAGACTTTTATCTGAGATGAATCTGTGCTGCTACAGTAAATTTATCACTTAAACATGAACTATGTATGTCTGAGTCGGAGTTGAAGTCGGTGTCATGGAAATTGAGGAGACAGAGTCGGAGGTTTGGCTTACCGACTCCACATCCCTGCTATACTGTGCCCCTGAATAATTGCCCCTCACTGTGCTTCTTGTACAAAATTTGACACCCACTTTGTCCTTCTCAAGATATATGTCCTAAACTTCCCTCTACTAGAAAATATTTCCTCCACAATATCCCCCCTTATGATTTATAACCGCTACACTGCTCTCCTTGTCAACCACAGTCTCCACACAATTCTGTCTTAGGAGCGATGACCGCCACAATTGTCCTTATGAATTATAACCACCAGACTGTTTGCTCATATTAGCTATAACCGCCAGACTGTTTTCCCTTTTGAACTATAATGTCTACATTCTCTGATTTTGTGAACTATAACTGCCACACTAACCACCCTTATGAACTTTAACCTCCACACAGTTCCCTTATGAACTATGACATCCACACCATCCCCAGTTTATGCTGTCCCCTATCTACTAATTATGTTGATGCTGTAGCCATCTCCATACTGTCCCTTCTTTATCAAGTCTCCCACAAGCTGTCCCCTCTCCATTCATACTTCCCCCTCATGCTGCCCCCTCTCCATTCTATCCCACACACGATGCCTTCTCTCCAAACAGTTCACCACAAGCTGCCTCTTTTCAATACTGTGCATCCCACAAGCTATCATCCTTACTGACAACATAATGTCCCTCCCATGCTGCTTTCTAGCACATTTCTCCCCCCCTCTTGAACCATGTTCTCCCATACTGCCCTCTCATACTCAAGGCTGTGGATTCTTAGTCAGTGTTCATTTTGGTGAACTTGGTATAAAATGGACCCACTCCTAAAATATATAATAAATTGGGTACAGTAGTTCAATGCAGTTTGTAGGGAATATGTTTTCATAACAATTTGGGAAAGTTATGAAATGTCCTACAAACGTCTGTCCTTTTATAGTCTAAGGGTGTAGACTTTTAGCTGAGATGAATCTGTGCTATCATAAATTTATCACTTAAAGATGAGCCATGTATTAGGGATTCGGAGTCATGGAGTCGGAGTCGGTGTCATGGAAATTGAGGAGTCAGATTCGGAGGTTTAGCTTACCGTCTCCACAGCCCTGCTCATACTAATACGATGTCACCAAAATTATAGTTTTCAGTGTCTTCAGCTAATACCGAGAACTTACCTTAAAGAAGTTGTCAACAACTTTTACAATGATGCCCTATCCGTAGAATGGGGCATCATCGTCTGATTGGCTGGGGTCCAGCACCCTCGCCGATCAGCTGTTATCGGTGGTGGCGGCGGCTGCTGGAAATGCTTACTTGTAGAGCTTGGCCATCTAATTGTAGTGGCCACCACGGGGTACTCCTATTCAATTCATTGGGAGGCAGATATACTGTACGAACAGCGACCTCAACAACTAGATGGCCAAACACCGCAAGTAAACACTTTTGGCCAACGACAGCTGCTGCCGACACTGATAGCAGCTGATAGGCCAGGGTCCGCCAGCCCTGCCAATCAGACATTGATAGAGCATCAATATAAATGTAGTGGACAACTTCTTTAATGCACCTCTGAAGCACAGCTGTGATGTCAGCCGTAAAATAAGTTCACTTCATTATGCCACTGCACATCGTGGAGGTGGAGGATGAGCGCTTATTCTCTGCCGTGCCAGTCATTTGTTCAATTGTGAACATGTGTATAAGTGTAACATACCTGGTGGCGGGCTTGCATGGTGCACCATCTCTCACTATGCAAGATCGCAAACTTGATCTTCAGTCCAGTCTGCTAGCCTGGCTTCTATTCATGCTGTCTGTTTGTCTCTGTTCTGACTGCTTAGGGCGGCGGCCCGGTTACTTCCTGTTTCTTGTAGCTGCTGTGGGCACACCCCTAATGCATCCTCAGCCTATTGCTGTCTGTCACTGGATATTTAAACCAGCTCCACCTGAAAGCTGATGCCTGAGCAACTCTATCATTTAGTGTGCTCCTTGACTCTGAATGTGCCAGGTCCTGTTCTGTGTTTTCTTGCCTGTCTTTCTGCCTTCCTGGAGGCTGTATTTCCAGGCCAGTCTGAACATGCTCCTAGCCTGTTCGTCCCGCTTTCTAGGGGCCGCATACCTAGATCTGTTATCTGTGTTTTCTTGCTGTCTGTCCGCCTTCCTGGAGGCTGTATTTCCAGGCCAGTCTGAACACGCTCCTAGCCTGTTCGTCCCGCCTTCTGGGGGCCACATACCCAGACCTGCTCCTGTATCTCGCTGCAGTGTCAGTTCCTGTCTGATCACTCAGTTCCTGTCTGAACACTCTCCTAGCCTGTTTCCTGTTTTTCTCTATGTCCGTTTTTCCCTCTATGTCCCTTTTTCTGCAGAGTCTGAACCTGCACCTAACTCCTACTCGTTGTCGCTGTACTTCCGTTTGTGAGTTTAGAGTCCACTCGCTACTTCATTGCAAGTATCTTGTGTGTATCTGGTTCTGCCTTTCCCTTCCAGTCTGTTCGGTGTGAACATAGCCCTGTCCCCTCTGCTCTGCCTTGCTCACCGCTCTGGCGGTTTATCTCTGCTCTGCCTTACTCACCGCTCCGGCGGTTTCTGCCCGCTCTGCCTTGCTCACCGCTCCGGCGGTTTCTGCCCGCTCTGCCTTGCTCACCGCTCCGGCGGTTTATCTCTGCTTTGCCTTACTCACCGCTCCGGCGGTTTCTGCCCGCTCTGCCTTGCTCACCGCTCCGGCGGTTTCTGCCCGCTCTGCCTTGCTCACCGCTCCGGTGGTTTCTCTCTGCTTTGCCTTGCTCACCGCTCCGGCGGTTCCTGCCTGCTCTGCCTTGCTCACCGCTCCGGCGGTTTCTGCCTGCTCTGCCTTGCTCACCACTCCGGCGATTCCTGCCTGCTCTGCCTTGCTCACCGCTCCGGCGGTTCCTGCCTGCTCTGCCTTGCTCACTGCTCCAGCGGTTCCTGCCTGCTCTGCCTTGCTCACTGCTTCGGCGGTTCCTGCCTGCTCTGCCTTGCTCACCGCTCTGGCGGTTTCTCTCTGCTCTGCCTTGCTCACCGCTCCGGCGGTTTCTCTCTGCTCTGCCTTGTTCACCGCTCCGGCGGTTCCTGCCTGCTCTGCCTTGCTACTTCATTGCAAGTATCTTGTGTGTATCTGGTTCTGCCTTTCCCTTCCAGTCTGTTCGGTGTGAACAGAGCCCTGTCCCCTCTGCTCTGCCTTGCTCACTGCTCCGGCGGATTCTGCCCGCTCTGCCTTGCTCACCGCTCCGGCGGTTTATCTCTGCTCTGCCTTACTCACCGCTCCAGCGGTTTCTGCCCGCTCTGCCTTGCTCACCGCTCCGGCGGTTTGTCTCTGCTCTGCCTTGTTCACCGCTCCGGCGGTTCCTGCCTGCTCTGCCTTGCTACTTCATTGCAAGTATCTTGTGTGTATCTGGTTCTGCCTTTCCCTTCCAGTCTGTTCGGTGTGAACAGAGCCCTGTCCCCTCTGCTCTGCCTTGCTCACTGCTCCGGCGGATTCTGCCCGCTCTGCCTTGCTCACCGCTCCGGCGGTTTATCTCTGCTCTGCCTTACTCACCGCTCCAGCGGTTTCTGCCCGCTCTGCCTTGCTCACCGCTCCGGCGGTTTCTGCCCGCTCTGCCTTGCTCACCGCTCCGGCGGTTTATCTCTGCTCTGTCTTACTCACCACTCCGGCGGTTACTGCCCGCTCTGCCTTGCTCACCGCTCCGGCGGTTTCTGCCCGCTCTGCCTTGCTCACCGCTCCAGCGGTTTCTCTCTGCTCTGCCTTGCTCACCGCTCTGGCGATTCCTGCCTGCTCTGCCTTGCTCACCGCTCCGGCGGTTTCTGCCTGCTCTGCCTTGCTCACTGCCCCGGCGGTTCCTGCCTGCTCTCCCTTGCTCTCCGCTCCGGCGGTTCCTGCCTGCTCTGCCTTGCTCACCGCTCCGGCGGTTCCTGCCTGCTCTGCCTTGCTCACCGCTCTGGCGGTTCCTGCCTGCTCTGCCTTGCTCACCGCTCCGGCGGTTTCTCTCTGCTCTGCCTTGCTCACCGCTCCGGCTGTTTCTCTCTGCTCTGCCTTGCTCACCTTTCTGGCGGGTTTCTCCCTGCTCCGCCTTGCCCACCGCTACGGCAGTTCCTCTCTGCTCTGCTTGTCTACCGCATCTGCGGTTCTGTTCCTGAATCCCAGTCTGTACTGGACCCTATCCAGCCTGTGCTCCAACCTGCTAGTACCTCTCCGTCTGCACGCCAGCCGTACTTGTCAATACCGTCCTGTCTGCATACCAGCCGTGCCTACCAGTATCCTCCTGTCTGCACTCCAGCCGGGCCTGCCAGTGCCCACCTGTCTGCATGCCAGCCGTGCCTCCCAATACCCACCTGTCTGTGTGCCAGCCTAACCTGCCTGTTCCTGTATTCCCCGGTGTGGGTCAACAGCCGTGTCCGGGGTCTGGCCTGGAGTAGCACCTGGTCCCTCTGCTCGTTTCCTCCCTGGTGCACGGCGTCGTTAGCCGTCGTGCGACCTAGGTTGGATCGGGTAGATACTTAGTTACGCCCCTCCAGGCACTCTCCGGTTCATGGCACAGTGGAATCACTAAATCACGCACACGCCAGTCCGCCCAGGCGTGTGCATAACAATAAGAGTCAGTTTGTAGGAATCGGCGTCTCACTGTTCTCTGAGCCAGCAGTCAGTGTAATAGCAGACTGGCTGAGTTTCACTTTTGGCAGAGGCGGCAAAATGTCACCCCTGGGAAGCATGTAAGGCCGCCATCTGAGGCGAGATGCTCATCCCCTCTCATGGTGGAAGCGTTTCTCTATTGGGGGACTCCCGACAGATGTTAGGGGAGAAAAGTATCTGGCTGATCCTTTTATTTTCTAGAGATAATCCACTGAATCATGATTCTGTCAGAGGGTTTCTTATTGAGATCACTTGCAAGGGGGCTGAGTGTTTCTGTGTATTAGACTTTACCCACTCTGGGGAGATTTTTCAAAATCATTAATGGTTCACTGTATAGCTATATATGAATCGCACTCATTCAGTACATGCCTATATATACTATACACAGATAGAATATGTCCATGTATAATGCACAACTGTGTCTACTGCATATGTGTATATACTATACATTTATATATGTGTTTATGTATTGTACCTGTGTGTATTTATATATAATAAGTACATTATATACTAACATACGCTCCACTTGGGGATGGGGTCAGTGGGTCAGTCCCAGCCTAGATTTGTCAGAACAGTAATGACAAGATGCAGCCTGTCAGAGAATATAGGTAGTGATTTAGTAACAGTATTCCCGAGCTTTAAGGTCTCTGGTCGGTGCTGTGTGGGATGAGAATCCTGATCGTGCACTGACCATACCGCTCTGAGCTTCAGGATCACAATCAGTAAATCACTGCTTGTAATCTCTAACTGCAGCCTCCTGTCATTATTGTTCTAAACAATCTGACACATGTAGCATCGGCGTCTCTGCCTCCTGCCGGGCAGAGACACCATTCCCCTCACCACCGCGGTCCTGGTCCGGCATCTTCAGGCCTCCCTGCTGCTGCACGCAGCTTCCCGGGCACTGCGCTTAAAGGGGTCGCGCTTCGTCCTAAAGAGTCCCCGGCCAATGGCCGGAGGACTTCTCCTATATAAGGCACCTCCTCCAAAATGGAGGTGCCTGTGCAAGGTTGTTGTTTCGTGTACTTACACTTGCTTCAACCCTCAGGTCCCGCTGCCAGTCAGTCCTGCCCGCCAGTCTGTCTCTAGTTCTGCTCGCCAGCCTGACTTCAGTCCAGTCTGCCAGTCTGACTGCAACCCAGCCCGACAGTCTGCCTACAGTCCAGCCCGCCAGTCTGTCTATGGGCTCTGCCCGCCTGCCTATTACCAGCCAGCTGTGCCTGCCAGTCTGCTTACCCGGAGCACCTGCCAGTTACCTGTTGTGCCCGCCAGCCTGACTACCTGGAGTACCCGCCAGTTACCCGTTGTGCCCGCCAGCCTGCTTACCTGGAGCACCTGCCAGTTACCTGTTGTACCCATCAGCCTGCTTACCCGGAGCACTTACCCGTTACCTGTTGTGCCCGCCAGCCTTCCTACCTGCAGCACCCGTCTGGCTATCTGCCATTCCAGCCTGCTTATCTACCTGGACCACACGTCTGCCTTCCTGCCGTGCTTATCCGCTGTACCGGTCAGCTCCTGTCATCTGACCAGTGGGAGTCACCTGCTCTCATACAAGGTCGGTCCCAGAGTAGCACCTGGTTCACCTGCCCGGTCCCTCCCTGGTTCACGGAGTCGACTAAGCCGCCGTGTGACCTTGGTCAGACCGTGTAGGCACCTAGTTTCGCCCCTCTGGTCCCTCCTTCCACCACCCGGACCCGTAACAACACATTCCTGGCCATTCTTTGCATTTCATTCTGGGTGGAGTCATGGGGTCATTGAGATCCTGGATGGGCTTGAAGTATGTGTAAGGAGTCAGAAGCGATGTTATCACTGGCACCAAACAGGAGTATCCGGGAAGAGGATCTTTTAAGATGGGATAAACCACCACACTGAGTTGTGTAAAATAATGCAGCGTGTGACTGTGCTTAATTACAAAGGTAAAATAAACTTTTATTTAAATTTGAAAAACGCACCACTAGAGATTCGAGACAGTAAACTTGTAATTCGGGGCACAGATATCTTCCCTTGATCGGTCTGCATCAGGAGGATGTGGACCCATGGATCTGTTGTCTCTGTCAAACTTACAGTTGAAACCAGAAGTTTGCATACACTATATAAGAAAACACATATGCATGTTTTTCTCAATATCTCACAGGAAATCAGAATAAACTTTGCCTGTTTTAGATCAATTAGGATCATCATCATTTTTAATATTTACCAAATGCCAGAATAATGAGAGAGAGAGCGAATGTTTTAAGGCATTTTTATTACTCACTGAAAAGTCAAAAGTTTACATACATTTCATTAGTATTTGGTGCCATTGCCCTTAAACTAAATTACTTGGGTCAAACGTTTGCAATATCCTTCCACAAGCTTCTCACGATAGTTGGTCGGAATTTGGGCCCATTCCTCCTGACAAAACTGGTGTAACTGATCCAGGTTTGTATGTCGCCTTGCTCGCACCTGCCTTTTCTGCTTTGCCCATAAATTTTCAATGGGATTGAGATCAGGGCTTTGTGATGACCACTGCAAAACATTGACTTTGCTATCCTTAAGCCACTTTGTTACCACTTTGGCAGCTTGCTTCAGGTCATTGTCCATTTGGAAGACCCATTTCCGCCCAAGCTTTAACTTCCTGGCTGATGTCTTGAGATGTTGCTTCAGTATTGCCACATAATCTTTTCTTATGATGCCATCTCTTTTGTGAAGTGCACCAGTCCCTCCTGCTGTAAAACAACCCCACAACATGTTGCTGCCACCCCAGTTGGGATGGTGTTCTTAGGCTTCCAAGCTTCTCCCTTTTTCCTACAAACGTAACGATGGCCATTATGCCCAAAAAGTTCACTTTTAGTTTCATCAGCCCGCAAGATATGTCTCCAAAAATTAAGGTCTTTGTTCCTGTGTGCATTTGCAAACGCTAATTTGACTCTTTTATGTTTCTTTTGGAGTATTGGCTGACAGAGTGGCCTTTCAGACCATGTTGATACACTACTCGTTTTACTGTGGGTATTGACACAATTTTGCTTTTGTCCTTGGGTTGATATGCACATGTCGGATCAAAGCACATTCATCTCTGGGACAAAGAACCCGTCTCCTTCCTAGGCGGGACGATGGCTGGACATTCCCATCTTGTTTTTACTTGCGTATAATTGTTTGTACAGATGAAGGAGGCACCTTCAGGTATCTTGAAATTGTACCCAAGGATGGGCCAGACCTGTGCAAGTCCACAACTCTCTTCCTGATATCTTGGCTGATTTCTTTAGACTGTCTTCTGATGCTTCACTAAGAAGCAGTGTGTTTCAGGTATGCATTAAAATACATCCACATGTGTGTCTCTAATTAAATCGGATGTTGCCAAAAACAGAAGCTTCCAAACACATGACATCATCATATGGGCAGTCCAGAATTGTTTAAATGAATAGCAATCTTAGAGTATGTAAAAATGCCTTAAAACATTCTCTCTCAATATTCTGGCATTTGACAAATATTAAAAATTATGACAATCCTAATTGACCTAAAACAGAAAAGGTTTATACTGATTTCATGAGATATTGAGAAAAACATACGTATGTCTTTTTATATAGTGTATGTAAACTTCTGGTTTCAACTGTAAATACTGGACTCACAAGTAGCTATGACACAATAGAAGATAGCCTGAACTATCTCATGAAGTTGATCTTGTGGCATGATGGTGGTTCTTGGCACCATGTCCACTGCCGGGTTGGGAGATAGTGATCCCTGGACAGCAGCCTATGATATTGGAAGCCGGCTTGTCCTCGGTAAGGATGCTGGGGAATGCATGATTGGAGCTGCGTGTTGGGACTCAAAAGGAGTAGGTTATGCTTGAGACCTTGGAATGGTCTGGGAAGAAGCGCTCCCTGAAGGACGATACATTGCACACCAAATAAACTGCTCTGATCTAGGAGCGCTACCTAAGGTATCAGTGCGGAATTTGTGGATGTTGCCTTTTTGGTAATTGTAGTGTCCTGTGATGGTGTAGTTGTCTTTCTTCCCCATCTGGTTAGGTAAAATGTAATCTCCGAGTAGTTGTTGTTTAGATTATGGCCCAGAAGAACAATGAACACGTCTTTACTCTACATTTGCCAGGACTATTCCTCCCACCTTGAAAGGTTTTATCACTTAAAATTGTATTTTTCTTCTCTTTTTCACACTAATAGAGACCTTGATGTGTATGTTTTACAGCAGGGGTCTCAAACACGCGGCCCGCGGGCCGCATGCGGCCCCTGAGGCTGCTTTATGCGGCCCGCAGGCACAGACCCCTTGACGATCCCGACCTGGTCCAGGAGGAGCCGCCGACAGCAGCGCTGAATTGCCACACAGAGACTGTTTCCCAGCACTGCATTTCCAATGCCAGCCGCTGGCCAATCAGAGGCCAGCAGCTGATATCTGCGTGTCGGCGCAGCGAGTATGACGTCATTGCCATATGCAGAAGTCAGCTGCTGGCCTCTGATTGGCCGGCGGCTGACATTGAAAATGCTGTGCTGGGAGACAGTCTCTGTGTGGCAATGCAGCACTGCTGTCGGCGGATCCTCCTGGACCAGGTCGGGATCGTCAAGGGGTCGGACTCTGTGGTGCCTGCGGGCCACATCTGCAGGAAGGCCGCAGAGGGAACGGAGGACAGGTGAGAATCATCTTTTTTTTTTTTTCTATTTTATGTGTGTGAAGAACAGCACAGGGGGCACATAGCCACAGGATGGGGACCGGGATGGGGCACAGAGCCACAAGAGGGGACCTGGATGGGGCACATAGCCACAAGAGGGGACCTGGATGGGGCACATAGCCACAGGATGGGGACCTGGATGGGGCACAGAGCCTCAAGATGGGGACCTGGATGGGGCACATAGCCACAAGATGGGGACCTGGATGGGGCACATAGCCACAAGATGGGGACCAGATGGGGACCTGGATGGGGACCAGAGCCACAAGATGGGGACCTGGATGGGGAATATTGCCACAGGATGGGGACCTGGATGGGGCACATAGCCCCAAGATGGGGACCTGGATGAGGCACATTAGTACAAGATGGGCGCCAGGATGGGGAACGTTGCCACAGGATGGGGACCTGGATGGGGCACATAGCCACAGGATGGGGACCTGGATGGGGCACATTAGTACAAGATGGGGACTTGGATGGGGAACATTACTACAAGATGTTTTCCATTATTACTATATGATGCTAATTGTAAGACAATATTACTGTATGTGGCCAATTGGGGGAAATAAAATTGTAAAAAAAATAAAAAATAAAATAAAGCATGAAAAAATATTGGGCACTAAAAATGCTGTTTTATATGTAAACTAAAGTAAACACAAAAAAGTGCACGTTTATTATCGCCACATCCATAACGACCCAAGCCATAAAAAAATAAACACGGCAAAAATGTTCAAAAGGTGTATACAAAAAAAATGGTATCACTAAAAATGTCACATTGAACAAAGAATGCGGCCCCCCAAATTCAAATTTTTTCCATGTGCGGCCCATATACCCAGCCGAGTTTGAGACCCCTGTTTTACAGAAAGAAATACATGACTGAGGCCAGCACTGCTTTCACTGCTCAAGAGGAATTACCACCATTTTCTACTGAGCAATCATCAGCCACATCTGATGAATCCTCTAATGACTCCTTGTAAGTAATTTTGACAACATACAAAAATAGAAATAAAAGATGAACAATTTATGTAACTTTTGAATTCAAATTAAAATTAGATTAAAGTCAAAGTTAAAGGGGTTGTGCCATAAAGAATACAGTTAACCAACCAGAAAAGATGGAATTAAATAGTTTTGTAATTTGTGTTTAAAAATTATGTTTCATTCAAAAGATACCAAGCTTTTATTTTTTGTGTTATGCTCTCTGGTGCCCCCTGGTGTTATTCCATTACGACCTGGTAGTGAGTGATCAGCTGGTCGAGTTTGCGCAGTTCCATTCATAAGAGGTCCCCCCAACTCCCCACCCGCAGCATACACAACATATTCTCTGTCAGAAGTCTGACAGCGCAGGCGCCCTGCTGTAAGCACAGAGCCTGTCTGTCTATGATTCACCCCCTGCGCTCACACAACTGACCTCTGAGTGAGATCATCTGCTTCACAGACCCGCGAGCTCGATTGCAGAGAGACGCTTCATAATTTAAAAAAAAAAAAAAAAGGCTTGGTATCTTTGGAATGAAGCATAATTTTTAATCCCTATGAATTGCAAAACTATTTCCACCTTTTCTGGTTGGTTAACTGTATTCTTTATCGTGGCACAGCCCCATTAATATTAACATAATTTGTATTTCATATGTATAAAGGAAAGAAAAAGAAGCTTAGAAAAAGAATTAGGCAACATGTATCAGTTGTCAGGTTTTCTTTAAGCTCAGTACTAATCAAAAGTTTGAAGCATCCTTTTAATGCAATGGTTTTACTTGTTTTTATTGGAATATGAATATTGTAGATATAGACTGTGTGCACACGAGAAGGAATAGTAGCGTTTTGGACGCAGCATATTTTTACTGTGTTGTACAGTACAAGTACAGTGGATGGGATTAACAGAATCCCATGTCCACTGTGCTTCTTTTTTTACACTGCATAAAGTCACCTGCAGTGCGTGTTTTTGAGCCGCAGCATGTCAATTTGTTTTGCGGCAATGCAAAAAACGCATGTATATCATAAATAAAGAAATAATTTTAAAAAATGACGTGGGGTGCCCCCTATTTTTGATAACCAGCCCAAGTAAAGCAGACAGGTGCAGGTTTATAATACCAAGCTGGAAAGGTCCATGAATATTGGCCCCCTCCCTGCCTAAGCCCGCAGTCGCCCCAGAATTGGCCCATCTATGAGATGGGCCAATTCGGGCACTTTGCCCGACTCTTCCCGATTGCCCTTGTATGGTTTCAAACAAGGGAATAATTTATGGGGTTGATGTCAGTTTCATAATGTCAGCTTGCATCAAGCCATGGTGTTAAGAAGTAATGTTTCTCCTTGCGGAGAGCGACATGCTAAGCACGTCAAGGTTAGGAGACTTTTCAAACCGCAATGCTCTTCTGGGAAATATGCAAATTGTCTCTTCAGAGAGGAATAGAACCAGAACTCTAGTGCCACCTATTGGAAGTATCAATCTTAAAAGCCAATATTGACCCTTTAACGAGTATTATCACATGACTTAGGATAAAATCCAAGACCAGAAGCTCACTTTGCTGACACTGTGTTTCCCAGAAGAGCATTGCTCCTTGTGCTATGAGTACAGTTTTTCCTTTTTTACCGTTTGATAGAAGGCACCCAAGTGCCGCTAAGTGTGTGTAGAAGTATGAATACCACTATAAAATACTAAAGGCAGATTAGGGACAAAGTTTTTTATATACCCCTAGGCGTTTTTAATCAAATATGAAATAAAGGCTAAATTTCATGACTTGTTAGAGAGGGGTCTCTTTTGCGGTTCTCCCCATTTTGTAAATACATTATCAATATACCCCTTCCAGGCCATTGTTTTCCTCACAGTTTGTTATATATTACTAACCCAGTAATAAAAAAAACACACACAGGATAAAATAGTTTATTTTTGAAAACACTCCCCCACACTTCACTCACCAACTTATTAAAAAGCAAAAAAAACACCCTAAAGATCTGGCGTAATCTTGCAAATCAGGAGTAGC
This sequence comes from Phyllobates terribilis, assembly GCF_046119375.1. Taxonomy (NCBI): domain Eukaryota; kingdom Metazoa; phylum Chordata; class Amphibia; order Anura; family Dendrobatidae; genus Phyllobates; species Phyllobates terribilis. The sequence goes on along the minus strand of NW_027362972.1, from coordinate 786,282 downwards.
CCAAAAATGGGAACCTGAAAGACATAAAAAGAGTTAAATAAAAACAAGAAACACTCCCTAATTCACCAATTTATTATTAAGTAATAATTAGTGATGGGCGAGCACCAAAATGCTCGGGTGCTCATTGCTCGGGTCGAGCAAATTGGAATGCTCAGGTGCTCGATCCGAGCAACGAGCCCAATGTAAGTCTATGGGAAATTCGAGCATTTTTCAGGCGACTCCCTCAGCGGTCTGCAGAGGGACTATGTGAGAACGAAGTTCCAAAAGCCCTAAAATTATCTGAAGGTAAAAAGGTAGAAAGGGTCCACAGAATTGGTCCTCCATCCTCTGTCTCTGGAGCCCACAATACTACCAGACCAAGACAGGTCATTATGAAATTTTTGGATTTCAATGATAAAGCTGACATTATCCGAGCTTACAAACAATTAAACCACCCATTGATCATTCAAGGCCATAAAATCCTGCTTTTCGAAGACTACTCAATTGAAGTAACCAGGAAAAGGAAGTCCTTCAGCGCTTTATGCACCAGACTGCGCAAAGAAAAAATCCGCTTTCAACTACGCTATCCGGATACTCTACGCCTGAAAGACACTGATGGCTCTTTCCGGGAATTTATCTCACCTGATAAGGCAGACTCTTTTGTCAACAGGCCCAGTCCTGAACAGACCCTCCAGGCAAAAACTCCCTCTAGTTCACGGTCACCTAGGAGACCCACGAAACAAGGAGACAAAGGAGACCAGAGCTATAACAATCGCTGATTTAATGAGTTTCTCCTTTTATACGCTTGGTGGCCCTGGAGTGAAAGTCTTTTATGGAGGCAATTGTTTGAGAAAATTCTGATAAATTACCTTAATTAGGGGGGGAGTTAGGTTTGAATTTGAATCTAAATTTAAATTTAAATGTAATCTGTTATATTGCACACATGGTCGGGCAGAAGTGAAGCCCAGGAGATAGTCTTTTCCCTAGCGAGCAGTTAAACATGTTTACGCTCTTGCTAGGTCAGTTCTTTAAAACTTTTGTATATTGTTTTTTTGAGTTTGTTTCACATGTTCGAGCTTTGCTCGTTAGTACGTAATCTAACTACATGTCATCATTATTTTGTAAGTTGTTCACCAAACATGTCTATCTTTACAGTCTTTGAATATGTATATCGTATCTTTGAATGTTAAAGGTTTGCTCTCTCCCCAAAAACGGATGAAAGTCCTTACACATTTAAAACGTTTAAAGCCTGACATAGCCCTTCTACAAGAAACACATTTGCCTGAAGCAGATTTCCCCCGGATGAAAAAATTATGGGTTGGGGGTATCTATGGTTCACCGTCCATAGATAGAAAGGCTGGAGTCTTAATCCTTATTAATAAGCAGTTTATACACCAGCTCATAAGTGAGCAGCAGGATGGAGAAGGGAGATTGATTCAATTAACATTATCTACGTCTTGTGGAACCTTCTCTATCTACAATGTATATGCGTCTAACATAGGCAACAAACCTTTTTTTAAAGAATTGGAGACTAGACTCTTATTTGACTCCAACCCTAACAAAATAATAGGTGGAGACTTTAACTCGGTGGTTTCAGTTCATGAGGATAGGAAAAACACTACTGGTACTCCGCAATCGGTTACCTCACATGACAAAGCACTAGCACCTTTTTTGTCTAGTTGCCAATTAATTGATTCATGGAGGTTTTTGAAACCCAGTAATAGAGAATATACGCGCTTCTCACACGCCAACGACTCTTGGTCTTGTATTGACTACTTTTGTGCAAATTGATGATATTGTTATTTCTGATCATGCTTCAGTGAGGTTGGAACTATCAAAGGATTTCCCTCGGGGCCCTGACTTCTTGTGGAGATTTCCAGATTACTTTTGCAAAGACAACTCATTTATTTCCTCTCTCAAGATATGGTTTAGCGAATTTTTATCTGACAATTCGGCACACCAAGATAACCCCACATTATTGTGGGAATCGGCCAAGGCGGTACTGAGAGGAAAAATTTTGGCATATACTTTTTCTCACAAAAAAGGGTTATGAAAAAATATAGTGAATTGTCCTCTGAACTGAAACAAGCCTACACTACATTTCTTCTTGACCCTTCCCCTCTTAATAAAACACATTGGTCTCAAAAACAATCTGAATTCAACCAATATGCAGATATGAGAGAAAAATTCCATTTATCTCAAACAGAAGCATTCTTTTATAGGTTTGGTAACAAATCGGGGAGGGTGATGGCCAATTTAGCTAAAGGTATGAGAAAGCCATAGGGAATTTTTAAATTAAGAAATAATAATGGGGTTATTCACACGGACCTTAAATCAATTAATGAGATTTTAGGCTCATTCTATAAGGACCTATACAAAAAAGCAAAACAAACCTTGCCCCTCTCTGATACACTCTTGGATAAGGTCAAATTACCTTTTTTTCCGGAGGAACATAAATCTATATTAAATAAACCTCTTTCATTGGAGGAGATTACCACTACAATTAAAAATTTGAAACCAAACAAAGCCCCTGGACCTGATGGATACACTTCTGACTTCTTTAAATCCTTAACGGAAGAGGTGTCCCCGTTGTTAGTACCGATCTTCAACAAAATAATTTGTGGCAATCCCATTTTCCCTTCCGCAACTATGGCTTATGTCAAATTATTACTAAAGCCAGACAAAGATCCATTATCCCCCAATTCATACAGACCGATTTCACTTATAAATATCGACATTAAGCTTTTATCTAAAATAATGGCTGATAGACTGACCTCCATTCTACCCCACCTTATATCCCATGTACAATCAGGCTTTTTTAAAGGTCGCTCACCCACGCTAAATATTAGGAAAGTATTATTGGCGCTCGATAAAATCCACTCTACTCCTGATCTAAAGGGATCCACAGCAATTATCTCCCTTGACACCGAAAAAGCCTTTGATAATATAAGTTGGGATTGGTTATACATGGTTTTAACGAAGATGTCATTGTCAGGCCCCTTTTTTAATGACATTCGTAATTTATACACTTCTCCAAAAGCCCAGGTGCATAACCCGGGTTTTTTATCCTCTCCCTTCCCTCTTGAAAAGGGAACGAGACAAGGGTGTCCTTTATCCCCCTTACTTTTTAATCTGGCACTAGAACCCTTAGTCCGTATTTTGTCAGACCCTAAAACTTTTTCAGGCATCTAATTTAACAAAAAATCAATTCAGGCGACTTTTTTTGCAGACGACATCATTTTGTTCATGTCAGATCCCTTTCTACATTTACCTCTGGTGTTGGATCTACTTAAAAAGTTTGGCTCATATTCTGGATTCAAAATAAACACTAAAAAATGTGAATTGCTACCATTAACTGAAAAGGGTATGAAACTCTACCCAAAAAAATCTTTCTATGATATTAATATAGCTACATCCCATATCACCTACACTGTGTTCCAAATTATTATGCAAATATTATTTTCTCAGATTTTCCCAAATTACCTATATGAATTGCAGTCATTGTAATTTTCCAGTCAAATAACTATTAGAGTACAATTGAAAGGTTTTTGTATAAACTGCCTATGATAACAGTATATTTTTAAAAAAATAAAAAACTCAAACTGCACTCAAAATGCATGTTCCAAATTATTATGCACAGAAGAGTTTTCAACCTTTTCATTTTAATAAAGAACAAAAAATGGTCATTTTTGCAATTATAAGCATTAGCAGGTTATTACAAACTGAAATCAAACCGTTTTCACCTCAAAACTTTATTCTAGGTGATGTTACATTTGCACATAGGACCCTTTGTTCGAAAGGAGCTTCTGAACTCTCTCGTCCATTGAATTTGTCAGGTTTTGGATGGTTTCTGCTTCAATTGTTTTGCATGAGGACAGAATACCCTCCCAGAGCTGTTGCTTAGATGTGAACTGCCTCCCGCCATCATAGACACTCCTTTTGATGATGAGGTTCTCAATGGGGTTGAGGTCAGGGGAGCATGGGGGCCACACCATAAGTTTTTTCCCAGAAACCATCCAAAACCTGACAAATTCAATGGACGAGAGAGTTCAGAAGCTCCTTTCGGACAAAGGGTCCTATGTGCAAATGTAACATCACCTAGAATAAAGTTTTGAGTTGAAAACGGTTTGATTTCAGTTTGTAATAACCTGCTAATGCTTATAATTTCAAAAATGACCATTTTTTTGTTCTTTATTAAAATGAAAAGGTTGAAAACTCTGCTGTGCATAATAATTTGGAACATGCATTTTGAGTGCAGTTTGAGTGTTTTATTTTTTAAAAAATATACTGTTATCATAGGCAGTTTGTACAAAAACCTTTCAATTGTACTCTAATAGTTATTTGACTGGAAAATTACAATGACTGCAATTCATATAGGTAATTTTGGAAAATCTGAGAAAATATTATTTGCATAATAATTTGGAACACAGTGTATTTGGGCATAAAAATAGGCCGGTTGCCATCTTCTTTATATACATTAAATTACCCCCCCCCCCCATCAAAAAAATTACTGATCAATTGAAATCGTGGCAGGATTTGCCCTTGTCTTTTTTAGGTAGGGCGCATCTCGTTAAGATGATAAGTACTTCTAAAATTATATATCAACTCCAAACTCTGCCATTACTGCTGAAACACTCTGACGTAATCACACTTAATAGGGCCTTCCGTCATTTTATATGGAGAGGAAAACGTTCTAGGATTAGCCTTGACAAACTTATGTCATCCAAGGATGATGGAGGCATCAATTTTCCAAGTATCAGGAATTACAACCTTGCTTGCCTTTTTTGCTACATAATTCACTGGCTCCACAAAAGACATACATACTCTGATTACTCTTTGGAATCAGACTATGCTTACCCCTTTAATTTAACTGCAGTAATACACTTCTACACCCTGACATTTTCTTTAAATATTGGAAGCAGCAACTTGATGACGTTGAAATCCCTACTAAGATCAGATTAGGCTGGAATATATTTAGAAAATACATTATAAACGAATCATGGAGAGAGACTCAGAATAAAATAATACACGGGGCCATTTACGCTTTTAATATACCGAAAAAAGATCCTTTGTCAAATAGGATGATTGCATGCCCTAAATGTCATCACCCATACTCTGATCTTATGCACGGCCTATGGTCCAGCCCTGATTCAACAGTATACTGGAATCAAGTCTCAGATGTGATAAAGACTATATGGGGCCCAGGATACACTCTCTCTCCATATGTAGCCATACTACATCATTGGAATAACCCAGAAAATCCTGACCAAAAATCAAAAGGCCCCCCAAAACTACTTCATGCTCTATTCTTCCTGGCAAAAAGAGTTACTTAAACATTGGCTGGATCCTATCATTCCCCCTATAGCAGAGCTAATAATCCAAATGAAACATTTTATGCGAGTAGAGCAATTAGATACCCTTTGTAACAAAGAACAGCAAGCTGGCAAATTTCTATCAAAATGGAAGCAGTTTATTATAACATGCTGTTCTCTGTCTGAAAAGAATAAAATTGTCAAACCATTTACTTCTACAGAATGGTATATTCTGGAGGATCTAAATAATAACCTAGGACTCTTACGTGTTAACTAAAGCAGGGTGTAAAATAATACTTCTTTCTGTATTATTTTCTCTACTGAGGACTTCTCAAAGTATCAATATCACGATATTCTTATAAAAAAATGTATCTATTTATTCTTGGATTGTCCATTAAAAAGAATCAGATTGCAGCAGGTACATACAATAATTAGTTATAAAGTAATTGTCCATTTGTCCATAATTAGCTTAATTGTTGAGATTCACCCATCTTTCCTTGGATCCTGGCTGGTAAATCATGTCTTTGTCCAGCACGTGTCCAGGCCTACATGTCAGATACTTCTCAGCATGAAGATTCTGTGTCTTGTGGGGTGGGAAGAGCAAGAGAGCCCCCCTTTCTGTACCATGGGCTTTTATAGCCAGTCGTATGGCACACCTGTTCTACATATGGTAGTGAACTAAAAATACACACACAAATAGCGCATGTCAACTAGACACGATGGCTGATGCAATCCTTGTGCAGTGTATAAAACTCAAAATTTGAGAATAAAATGAATATCCACTATTAATTATTTAACACAGGGGAGATAATCATCACAATTTATCATTATTTAATTAATTCCATTGACTGTAGATGACTGTAACTTGCTAATACTTAGTTTAGATGTCTATTTGTTAAGCCAGCTAACCGGAACTTATTGATTATTCATTGTGGATGATCTGTGTACAGGTTCCTTATTATGTGCACCCTGGCTTTGATTTATTTGTTTTATATGTCTTTCTATGATTTGTTCTGTTGAAAAAAACAAATAAAAATGATGTTTGAAAAAGGCTGATGTATCTGATAGGGCCGTCACTGTCACAGTTCCTCCTTTGGTGGAAGACGGCGAATATGAAATTTCTCGTATCTTGAATTCTAGATGGCATAGAGGGAGATTACAGTATCTTGTCTCCTGGAAGGGTTTTGGTCCCGAAGATAACTCGTGGGTAAGGACGGATGATGTCTCTGCTCTTAGGCTTGTTAAAGCTTTTCCACAGGAGGTTTCCGGATAGGCCTGGGCCTGGAGAATCTGGAGGATCCGGAGGATCCTCATAAAAGAGGGGGTACTGTTAGAACCCTCCTGTTTGTTTTTTCCATCTTGTGTTTTGCGGTCACGTGACCATTTGCCTTTATATTCCAGCTCCGCCCTTCTGGCTGTGCTGGACTTCAGTGTTTGACTGTTTCTCTAGCCTGGTGCTTTGGTGCCCTTCTCTGTCAGTTCACTTGGTCCTTCTGGTACCTCTTGTACCTTTTGTCAGTTTGTCTTTTTGTGTTCTGCAGCAACTTCTCTGTTTAGGAGGTGTCCCATTTTTTGTCCTAGTCCTTAGTTCTTTTAGGGACCTTAATGCTATAGGTCTTCGTTCAGACTAGCCGAGTACTAAGGCGGGTCTGTTCGCTAGGAACAGGCAGCCTGCTACATCATAGGGATTCAGCTTAGTCTTAATGTAGGGACAGCTTTCCCCTATCTTTCCTTAGTACATGTTGCAGATCATAACATTTTATTTCTAATTGGGATATTGGTTGGTTTAATATATTTTATCTTCTGATATTTTGGGTAGCTTTATACTTTCTAAAAATTGATTGATCAGTTGGGCATTAGGTTGTGGTATTGTATTGTTTTTTTTGTAAATTGTAGAGGGTTGAGTAATAATTTGCGAAGGTATTGGCAATCTCTTTGTTTGGTCATTTTAGCTTTGACTTTAGTCGCTTGTATTTTACCTGCTCTGTTTCCCTGCCAATAGTATTTAGCTTTGCTTTTCCGTAGGTTATGCCCGTATTTATGTTGGAGCAATTGATATAAATCGTATCTTAATTTTTGTAATTTTTGGAGAGTTGTGTTTACGGGGCTGTTTTTATGCATTTCTTCTAGTGAGGCTTTGTTTTGGTTGATTTCCTCTATTTGGCATATTCTTTCTTTTTTGTTTTGGGATGCTATTTGAATTAGTTTTCCTCTAATATAAGCCTCATGAGCATACCATACTGTTGATGCGGACACGTTGAGTGTATTATTAATTATAAAATATTCTTTCAAGGTCTCCTGCAGTTGGGGCCTAATTTTATGTGTTGCGATTAGGTAATTATTTACTCTCCATGGGGAGTATGTCGTGTAGTTGTATCCCTCTTTAATGTGTTACGAGATGGGCATGGTCTGACCATGTGATGTTACCTATCGTGGCTTTTGGATGTCATGTAATAACCATTTATCTGTAAGAATTAGGTCGATTCTTGAGTAGCCCTTGTGTGAATGTGAATAGAACGTGTAATCACGTACGGAGGTGTGCAAAACTCGCCAAACATCGTAGAGTTCTTACGCCAAGAGAGTCTGAGAAAGAGAACGAGCTTTTTCTTTTTTTGAGGATGTACAGATTTGTCTATGCCTGGCATGGGGTGATATTAAAATCCCTGCGCACCAGCAGGGCTCTTTTTTTTGCATCTGTTATTACCGCTAAAGTTTCCTTAACAAATGAAATCTGCTTGGAATTAGGGGCATATTTGGAGGCGATCGTGTAAATTTTGTTATTTCTTCTGCATACTAAGATGATGTATCTGCCTTCATTGTCTACAATGCTGTTGATCAATTGGAAGGCGATGGTGTTTTTTATCACTATTACTACTCCCCTTTTTTACCAATTGCGTGAGAGTGAAACACATTGGGAAGTTTCTGTTCTGCAACCTGTGTACGTCAACACTGTTTAAGTGAGTTTCTTGAACACACAGTCGGGCCTCTCTCCATAGTAGAGATCTTTTAACCCCTTTATGACCTGGGGCATACTAGTTCGCCCCAGGTCATCATACCCGGTTCAGCACGGGCCCCGGCGCTCAGCCTGCACTGAACCAGTGATTTATACAACTGACATGTGCTCGCAACAGCCGCGGGTGGAATCGCGATCCACCCCCAGCTGTTAACCAGTTAAATGTCGCTGTCAATCTTGGCATTAGCCCCGCCCATCGGTGTTCCCATCACATGATCGCGGGTCACCGATGGGTTGGCATGACAATCCGCGGTCTGCAGCAGACCCCAGTGGTTGTCATGTCCTGATTGCTATGAGCGCCGCCGGCCAGTGGTTGATGCTCATAGCAAGTGAACAATTCTGCTGCATATAGGCGATCTGCTCATCTCCTGTATGCAGCAAAGCCGATCTAACCCAAAATAGTATCAATAAAAACGTCAGCTCGACGCGCAAAAAATAAGCCATCACCTGGCCCTAGATTCCGAAAAATGGAGATGCCCAGGGTCTCGGAAATGGCGTGGCTTTTTTCTATAAGGAAACTTTGGATTTTTTTTTCACCACTTAAATAAAAAGAACCTATACAAGTGTGGTATCTACGAACTCGTAATAACACAGAGAATAATAATAGCAGGTCAGTTTTAGTATTCAGTGAATGTGGTAAAAAAAAAAAACATTTTGTTTTGCTATTTCACCGCACTTGGAATTTTTTTCCCGTTTTCTAGTACATGATATGGTAAGAACTAGTGATGTCGTTCAAAAGTACAACTTGTCCCGCAAAAAATAAGCCCTCACATGACCATATTGAGCGAAAAATATAAAAGTTATGGCTCTTGGAAGAAGGGGAGCAAAAAATTAAAACGGAAAATCGCAAGGTCATTAAGGGGTTAAACAGACTATTTATCCCTTTCACATTGATATTGGAAATGTGAAGTACCATATACAAAATACGGAGAAAATCTATATGTCACCACTAGACAGTTAGGGAAGAATGGGGAAATAACAAAATACAAATCTCAAAAGATATAAATAACTATAACAGTTCCAAGAATAGAGTCTGGTTCTAAGTGAACCTACTGGACATGCCGTGCTATCCAGTATACAACAAGGGGAAGTGAGAATGAAAAAATATTTTTCTCGTGCTACCGCAGAGTATTGGAAAAAATAGTTGTATGATCTGCTCAAAAAAAAATAATAAAAGATCTAGGCAGAGCAACTAAATTGAGGGTACAACGGTTAGGAAAGTAAGCTTGCTGCTTGTTCAGATCCACTCCTTCCTCAACATCGGCGGTTTCGTCTTCTTTATTAGAGAACTTGTCCCTTCTGCCACAGTCGCCAGCGACCACTTCTGCATCAGAGTCATTCCCTGCCGAGGAGATGTCAGGACATGTGTGACTCCTTTCTTAGTCATGATCAGCTTCCAGGGTAGCCCCACTTGTACACGATCTCGTTGTCTTGCAGGATTTTGGTCGCTGTAGAAAACTCGCACCTCCTGTTCAGGGTGGCAGCAGACAGATCAGTGAACATCATGATGCTCCTGAACCTGTCCGGAAGCTCTGGATTTCCCGCCGCGTCTTTGGTTATGGCTTCTTTAAAGTGGAAAAAGTGAAGCCGGGCAATTACATCTCTGGGTGCAGAGGTGGGGGCACTTTTGGGTTTGGGGATCCTGTGCGCCCTGTCTATTAGAAGGTTCCGCTGATACTTTTCAAGGATTAATTCAGTAAAAAAGTCCGTTAGGAACTCCTTCAGTGCGTCTGCAGCAATACTCTCCGGTATCCCTCTAAAATGTAGATTGTTGCGTCTGAAGCGGTTCTCCATATCCACCAACTTTAATCTCCGTGCATTAATCTCCTCATCTGCCTCATTATTAGCGTCGACCAGATTATTGTGAGCAGTAGTGAACTCCTCCAACTTCTCCTTAATATGTGCTTTTCTATCTCCAATGTGCACAATGTCTTTCTGTAATGCAGTGAAGGTGGAGGTAATATCACTGTGTATGCCCTGTTTAAGATCCCCTAAAAGGGACTTCAGTGTGGTCTCTGTAATGGGGGCAGAGCTGTGCCATGTGTCAGGTGCATTTGATACTTGCTGTTTGGTGTCTGGAGGTCTCTGGGCTGCAGGATGGCGATCCACATGGGTCCTCTGTCAGGGGGTGATGTTCCTGTGCTGGTCTCGGACTATAACCGCTCTTTATTAGGTGAGGTCTGACCCGATAGCAGAGGATCAGACCTCATGGAGCGTTCTGCACCGACTCTGGCTGCATGATGAGTTCTACGGCAGCCATCTTGGATTTTACAGGGTGTCGGCACAAAGACTGAGATCCTGCCCTGTGCCACATCTCTGCTCTTTGTGGTGCGCCCCATCGCCGCCCAAAGTGTACCGGAGCTTGTGCTGCACGATATTAAGGTAGTCCTCTACTTTTTTTTGCGCTGTGAGCCGCTATTCGACGGTGGAAGCTCGGAGCTGGGTCTATGTGCGGCCGCTCAGCTCCTCATCTGGACACACCCACTAAATAACATTTCCCACATGTCTACTTTACATCAGCACAATTTTGGAACCAACATTTTTTAAAAATGGGTTAAAATGGGTTAAAAATTGACCAGCGACTTTGAGGGCCCTTAATGACAGAAAATACCCAAAAGTGACACCATTCTAAAAACTGCAACCTTCAAGGTGCTCAAAACCACATTCAAGTAGTTTATTAACCTTCCAGGTGCTTCACAGGATTTTTTGGAATGTGGAAGAAAACAATGAACATTTTTACCTTTCTTTTTTCACAAAAATGTTATATTAGACTCAAATTTTCTTATTTTCATTCACAAGGGTTTTCAACAGGAAAAAATGAACCACTACATTTGTTGTGCATTTCTCCTGAAGAAGCCGTTACCCCATATGTGGGGGGAAACCACTGTTTGGGCACACGGCAGGGCTCAGAAGGGAAGGAGCGCCATTTGACTTTTTGAATGTAAAATTTGCTTGAATAATTTGGGGATGCCATGTCGGGTTTGGAGAGTCACTGATGTGCCTAAACAGTGGAAACCCCCCACAAGTGACCCCATTTTGGAAACTAGACCCCTCAAGGAACTTCTCTTGATGCGTGATGAGCACTCTTAAAAATAAAGAAATCACTTTTTAGGAAAATGAAAAAATCACTTTTTCCACAAAAATGATGTTTTAGCCCCAAATGTTTTTATTTTCACAAGGGTAAGAGGAGAAAATGGACCCCAAAAACTGTTGTGCAATTTCTCCTGAGTACAGCGATACCCCATATATGGGGAAAATACACTGTTTAAGCGCACGGTAGGGTTCAGAAGGGAAGGAGCACGGTGTGACTTTTTGAACGCAAAATTGGCTGGAATCGAGAGCGTATGCCATGTCACGTTTGGAGAGCCGCTGATGCGCCTAAACAGTGGAAACCCCCCACAAATGACCCTATTTTAGAAACTAGACCCCTCAAGGATTTTATCAAGGGTTATAGTGAACATTTTGAACCCAGAGGTACGACACAGAATTTGATACCCATTAGGTCATCATATTGAATAAGTTGTCATTAGTATTGAGCGCATGTGCTTGCTACTTGAGTTTGCATCGGGTAAGCACCATGTATTGCGGGTGCACGAGTGACATGCTCGAGTCCCCCGCCCCTCATGTTTCACGGTTGTTAGACACCCAAAAGAAAAACATGCGGGGATCGCTCGTGCATGGCAGGCAATCCCTGCAAGTTTTTTTTGTCTGTATAACAGCCGCAAAACATATGGGGTGGAAACTCGAGCATGTCACTCGAGCATCTGCAATTCTCTTTGTATACCCGAGATTTTTTGGCTGATGGAGCTGTATGGCAGCTTATTTTTTTGCAGGACAAGATGACATTTTCAGTGGTACTATTTTTATTTACATTCGTCTTTTTAGTATAATCTCTTTTTATTGAAATAAGAAAAGACATAAACATACAAAATCAACATCAGTAGAAGCCAGTGCTCAGTCTCGACGGTCAGAACATTGTATATTCACATATGTACTATTTTTCTTATAAGACTGAAGCACCTTTATCCAGCAGTATAAGCTTACTTTTATCTGTTCCAACAATGGAACCAAGAACATATATCAAATATCAACACTACCAAAACGGGAGAAAAGAAAAAAAAAAAAAGGGGGAGGGGGGGGAGCAGGAGAAGAAGTAATAAGAAAGTGAAGATAGGAAAGGAGAGAAGGGTTTAAGGAATGGGAACGGGGCAGGGGAGTCTGAGCTAAGGTTCCATTTTAATTTCACTAATCATCTCCAGCACCAATCCGGATCCAATTCGCCTATTCATCAGTTTTTACCCAAATAGCCCGTGGAACTCCGACGAGTCTTGAAACAAGATCCAAACGCTCCAGATCTTCATGAATTTATCCGCACAATCATTGAAATCAGCAGAAAGCTCCTCCATTCTGCAGATATTAGCCATTTCATTGTACCACTCTGAGATTGGGGGGATTTGAGGTGACCTCCAATAACGTGGAATCACCGCACGAGCTGCTGTTAAACAAAATCTTAAAATATCTTTTTTTTGGGATCTAATCGATGAAGGCAGAATGGAAAGTAGGGCTATCTCAGGGCAGTTCTCAACCCTATTTCCAGTAATTAGGTTATAGTTGGAGAATATTTTATCCCACAGAGGTTTGATCCGACTACATTCCCACCAGATGTGGAGCATAGATCCCTTTTCCACTCCACATCGCCAACACATGTCTGAAGTTGCCGGAAACATGGAGTGGAGTTTCACAGGATACCGGTACCATCTTGCCATAATTTTGAAATTTTTCTCCTGCGCATAATTTGCACCTGACATTTTGTGTGTAAACAAGAAACTTTTTTCCCAGTCTGACGAGGGTATGATATGTCCCAATTCCTGTTCCCACTTATGTTGAAAATTAAGCTTTCCTGAGATATTTACCCCTATCAGACAATTATAAAGCATGGATATTACATGATTGGGAGGAGATTCCTGCAAAAACAGTCTCTCAAAGGAAGATGGTGTACACTGGAACAGGGGCACTGTCCCCCTAGACGATAAAAACGATTGTAACTGTAGATATTCCAACCACTGGAGTTTTCTAGACGGATACCTGTCTTGTATTGTATTGAATGACGGAAATCTACCATTTTCGAATATCTGCAGAAGGCGAACATCCTCCCTAGCTCTCCATCCCATGAAAGAATCCCTCAAATATCCAGGAGGGAAGGAGGGATTGGAGAATAATGGCATAAGAGGGCTGATTGTACTAGAGGAAAAGTGTTTTTTCATAATTGCATGCCAAATTTTTTTTGTACCCCTAGTCAATTCAGATAAACCTCCAATTGAGGAAACATCTGAGGCGAAGAGCCAAGGAAGGTGCTTCAAAGGAACAACTACTCCCTCCTGCTCAACAGTGACCCATTGCTTTGTCAAAGAATTATAGTGCCAGTCTAGAAGGCGACCCAAAGCAGAGGCTTGAAAGTATGTTTTAAAATTCGGAAATCCAGCTCCACCAGCTGCTTTAGGGCGGTTTAAAGTCTGCATACTTATCCTAGGTCTACCTTTACCCCACACAAACCTAGTTAATACTGTACGTAATCTGCTGAAAAAGCTGCATGGGGGAGAGATAGGGACAGTTTGAAAAATCTATAAAAAACGGGGAAGTATATCCATTTTTACGGCATTCATTTTGCCAAACCAGGACATTCTCAGTTTACTGTAATTTAGTAAATCTTTACATGTACGGTCCAAGAGAGACTGGTAGTTTAGCGCATACATTTTTGATGAATCAGAAGAAACGAGCACTCCCAGGTATTTTATCGCCTCCGATTTCCACTTAAAAGGGAAGTTGTCCATCACCTGTCTAACCTCTCTCTGTGGCAATGACACGTTTAATGCCTCCGATTTTGAGTAATTAACTTTGAAATTACTCAGGAACCCAAATCTGTCAAACTCCTTCATTAATGAAGGAAGAGATGTCTGAGGTTGAGATACATAGAGGAGGAGATCATCTGCATATAATGCTGTCTTATAAGTCCTTGTACCTATTTTAACCCCTTGAATACTACTATTTTTCCTTATAGCGTTGGCCAGGTGTTCCATCACTATCACGTACAGAAGGGGGGACAGAGGGCACCCCTGTCTAGTCCCATTTTGTATCTTAAAGGGTGAGGACAGGGTTCCATTAACCCTAACTCTGGCAGTAGGACCTGAATACAAGGAGAAAATCAACTGTAAAAATTGTGATCCAATGCCTATTTGGCTTTGTGCTTCCTTCATAAATTGCCAATGAACCCTTTCAAAGGCCTTCTCTGCATCAACAGATAAAAGGCCCATAGGTAGGAATTGCTTTTAGCTTTGGAGATTAGCAACATAGTCTTAATGGTGTTATCTCTTGCCTCGGCCCTGAATAAATCCTACTTGATCTGTGTTTATAAGGGAGGGTAACAATGGGGCCAGTCTTTCTGCTAGAATTTTGGAGAGTATTTTAATGTCTACGTTTATTAATGATATGGGTCTATAATTAGCCGTGTTTGTAAGATCTTTACCCTGTTTAGGAAGGATACTAATATGGGCTTCCAATGATTGGGGGACGAAGCACGTCTTATCATTTAGTGAGTTAAATGTTTTATGCATAATAGGGGATAATTGAGTTTTAAGGGACTTATAGAATGCTGGGGTAAATCCGTCTGGGCCAGGACTTTTACCAGATGGTGTAGATTGAATAGCAAGATTGACCTCCTCCTCCGTGATGTCTTTTTCCAGTTCCCCAGAGACCTGGCTATCTAAAGATGGTAAAGAAGTATCCTGTATATACTCTTTAATTCGGGCAGTTAAGTCACTGGGAGAGAGATCAGAATATTGCCCTTTAATATTCTATAACTTCTCATAGTATGAGCGAAATATCTCGATAATTTCTGTAGGGTTATGGGCATCCTCCCCATTCTGTTTCTTGATATATGGAACGTATGTTGCCACAGAACGAGGATGAAGCAATCTTGAGAGTGCCCGTCCACATTTATCCGACGATTCATAAAAAAAACTTTTAGTTTGCTCCCTGTGTCTTAGATACTTTTGCTCAAGCAAGATCTTAAGATCATTCCTTTTTTTTGATAGTTCTGCAAGTGTATTAGGTGACAATGTATGTTTGTGCGATGTCTCCAATATGTGTATCTGTCTCAACAGGTCATTCACCCTCTGTGTTCTTTCTTTTTTGAGTCTTGAACCATGTTTAATCAACACGCCTCTCATGACACATTTTAGAGTTTCCCATTGCAGAGGAGTTGAGGTCTGATCTGTTTTGTGAATTTGCATAAAAGAATCAACAGAATCTTTTAATTCTGTCATACAGATACTATCCTTGAGAAGGTGATCATTCATTTTCCATGTCCACGAGCGTCGGACAGAGGAAGGAATAGATAGGGATAGAAAAATTGGAGCATGATCAGACCACAACATGTCGCCTATTGTGGCAGATGGGTTTAAAGAAAGAGCGTGATGACTCAACAGGAAGAAATCAATGCGACTATATGAACCATGCGCAGGAGAAAAATATGTGTAATCCTTACCCTGAGGATTCAAGATTCGCCAAACGTCTGTCAATCTGAGGGCGTGGATGGCCCGCTTCAGTGATCGGAGCCTTCTCGAAGGGACAACACCCCTTCCTGAGGATGAATCTAGCGCGGGATTCCATGTGAAGTTAAAGTCTCCACCTGCAATCAGAATACCTTCTGCAAATTCAGAGAGGGATGTTAGAAAGGACCTACACGTGGGGATCTGATCTTTGTTAGGGAGGTACCAATTTGCTATTGTATATATTGATTCCGCTATTTTAAGTTTTAAAAACACATATCTGCCTTTATCATCAATGAGGGAATCCATGAAAGTGTAAGCCAACGATTTGTGTATGGCTATGGATACACCCTTAGAGCGTGAATCCGGATTAGTGCTGTGAAACCATCGAGAATAATACCTATCACCAAGAACAGGCACATGCCCCATTTTAAAATGCGTCTCTTGTAACATAAGAACCTGAACTTTTTGTTTGTGCATAGAGTATAAAATTTCAGAACGTTTCTGTGGGACATTAAAGCCTCTTACATTCAATGAACCTACTTTAATAGATGACATGATTACCAAGGGTGAGGAAGGGGGTGGGGTAAGATGGAAGACGGAAATATAAAGAAAGGGACGAGAAAGAGGAAAGGGGAACAAAAATAAAATTAGAATAAAGAAAACAATCTGATGAGGGGAGATGAGTCTATTTTACACCTGCCAGCAGTGTGTAAACCCCTTGAGAGAATGGGCTTTCTACCGAGGAGCCGTCCCCCCCAAGCCCAAACAACAGGCCAAACCTTTTGTACTAAAACTTTGATATAAAGGCAGCCAAAAACTGACATAGATTAACATCTGCTTATCACTATATTAAATCTCAAATCAATATATCACATAACCTTATGAGATAATATCTGTACCTCCCAAGAACTGAATACCATTGACACAGTACAATTAGTTTTGTCACTGATTTCCAGTCACATATGTGAGGTATTCAAAATATCAACTATATTCTACGTTGAGAACATTTTAGAGGAATATAACATTCTAATGTCTTTCACCAACATTTTAGAGGAACATAACATTCTAATGTCTTTCACCAGCTTGACTAGCACTGAGGGCTAGAGAATTGACCACAGGTCCTTTTTGTGAGAGATGTTTCAATCTGGGGGATGCGAAACGTGTTTCCTATTGATCTCTCTTCTAGATTCTTCTCTGGCTTTGTTTCTTGTCACTTTTTGTGATTGTGGATTGAGATCCGACTTGGGGCCTCCCGGGAGACTTGGCCAGTCCTCTGATGATATAGATACGAGGGGGATCCCCAAGCCCTTAACAAAAGCCGGGATGTCTCCAGGGCAGCGTACCACATGTAAAACCCCAGAATGGCGGACTTGTAGGCGGAAAGGGAAACCCCAAGAATATAATATGTTCTGCTGTCTTAAAACCTCTAATAGAGGTCTTAATGTCCTCCTCTTCTGAAGTGAGTGACGTGATAAATCAGACATGAGTTGTACAGGATGATCTTGATATAGAATAGAATCTATTTTTCTGGCCTTTATTAAGATGCTTTCTTTGATTTTGTATTTATGAACCCGGCAAATCACATCTCGATGTTTTGACATGTCAGAGGGTCTGGGACCCAGGGATCTATGGGCCCTGTCTAACTCCAACTCACTCTCTAAGGGCCGACCCAGAATAGAGTTGAACAAATGGCGCAGTGTCTCATCCAATTTATTGTGCTCAATTGTCTCTGGAAGTCCTCTAATCCTAATATTATTGCTCCTTTCTCTGTTCTCAATATCGTCTATCAAATCTGTTAGATATTCCAGTTGGTATGAGTGGGAGGACAAAGTTTGTTCATGGGATTTAACTTGTTGGGCGATGGATGCTGTGTGTGACTCAGCAGCAGACACTTTTTCTGTTAACTCTTGCATGTCCCCTCTAATGGCAGCAGTTTCAGCTCTGTAGGAGGACTCCAGTCTGGACAAATAGGACTCCATGTCCTCCCTGGTTGGGATAGCTCGTATTCGAGCTTTGAGATCTCTCCACACTGCCTCATGCTGAGATAAATCATCCTGTTGGCTCTCCTCTGAGCAGCCAGGAGAGGGAGAGCGTAATAATGTGGGAAAGGAGCCTCTCTCAGGGGATCTCTGGTCATCAGTGGACCATTGGGGTCTCTGTAAGTCCGGACCCGCAGCAGAGGTAAGCTCTGCCGAGTCTGAAGTGTCCGAGGGTTGGAGCACGGAGCTATCCCCCACCACGCACCTGAATCCCGGAGGCGCGAAACCAGGGTCCGCCATCTTGGACTGGGGGGGGTCCTCCGTAGCTGCGACGGTGAGGCCTCCTGTGTTCTCCCACGCCTGAGAGGTATCGTCCGGTCTGTTGATCTTGATGGGGAGCGTTTACCACGTGGGCTCAGAGCCTCCGATGCAGGAGCCGAGGAGCGCTGTGCAGGGCCCGCCGACGCCATCTTAGATCCCGCTTGTGCAGGGGAAGCAGGTGCAGTGCTTCTCAGATAGCGTGTAATGTTCGTTGGAGATGCCCGCTGGGTACTCACACTGGTCTGTGTTATGTTCCGTTTCTTTTTTGCCGGCATTGGCAGTATTTTGGCTCGATTTGATGTGGTAGGCATGCCCCGAAGCTGGGCCAGGGACGGGAGCAAACAACCCTGCAACTTCACTCCTCCATAGCCAGGCCACGCCCCCACATTCGTCTTTTTAATCACTTTTTTTTGTTTGGCGGTATGATGATAAAGCATAGTTTTTTGATTAGTTTTTTATATTTTATTTTTAGTTTTTTAGTTTTATAGGACAGGTCTTTCCGGGCACCGCAATGCCAAATATGTGTTCTTCTAATAGTTGTTTTTTTTTCATAATAATATTTATTTATGGGTACAGAATATTTTAATTTTTTTTGGATTTATTCTTTTTTTTTTTTATATTTTTACTATTTTTTTTCACTTTCTGATACTGTTTTTCACTTTTACACTTTGTCGCACTAGGGGACTTTCATTTTTTGCAGCCTGATTGCCTTTAAAGCATAGGGATGCAGTAGCATCCTTGTGCTATGAAGTCTGTCAGCCCTGCACTGGCACAAGTTAGATAAATCGTGCATTGCACACGCTCTATCCATCTTCCTGATGCCTGGTGACCCAGATGTTGTCATGGTATTCAAGGTTAGAGGGGCGCTCTTAACTCTGCTTGCCCCGGAAATGCACAGCCTCTGTGCGGGCGCGATCACATTGTGCGTAATCGTAGGTACCTGGTCCATAAGTACCAGGGCGCAGGGACGTACTATTACTGACAATGTCAGAAAGGGGTTAAAGTGCATTTACTCCTCGCCAACGCACCCAAAAACACATGTATGTCATAAATAATTTTAAAAAATGACGCGGGGTCCCCCCTACTTTTGATACCCAGCCTAGGTAAAGGAGACAGGGCTTACATTATCAAGCTTGGAAGATCCATGGATATTGGCCCTTTCCCAGCCCAAAAATTAAAGCTCTCAGCCGCCCCAGAATTGACGCATCCATGAGATGCGCCAATTTGGGCACTTTGCCGACTCTTCTCGATTGCCCTGGTGCGGTGGCAATTGGGGTAATAGTTTATGGGGTGGATGTCAGCTTTGTAATGTCAGTGAGCAACAAGCCTAAGGGTTATTAATGGAGAGTTGTCTATCAGACACCCCCATTACCAATCCAGTAGTCATAAAAAAAAACCACAGTAAAAAATCGTTTATTTTAAAAAACACTCCCACACACCTTGCTCGCCAATTTATTAAAAAGCAAAAACATCAACATGAAGATCCGACGTAATCCAGCCAATTAGAAGTAGTCCAAAAATGGGAACCTGAAAGACATAAAAAGAGAGTTAACTAAATGAAAACAAGAAACATTCCCTCATTCACCAATTTATTATTAATAATAATTCCTGCTGCTGTGATGTAAACCATTGGGGTTCCCACGACGTCTCGCGATTCTGTACAGCAACCTTTGGTGCGTCATTCTGAGAACGACACTTCACAGATCACTCCTGGTCATGTCTCACGAGCGATGACATCAGTAACTGAGTAACGTCATCGTTCGTGAGGGACCTATGAAGGGACCTATTAGCACATTCCAATAAAATGAATGAAAATTATTGCGTGAACTGTTGTTGTTAAACTTTTTATTGGTACTGTACATGAGCATCCCTTTATAGGGAACCCCTTCGATGCTGTTACTTTTTCTTCACTTTGTAACTTATTACGCAAGGGACTATCCTCTTTTTTTCATATATCGTAAAGTTCTACATGTAAAATTTCCTTAGTTCATGTCTGTGCATGTGAATGGTTAAAGTGGATCTGTCACCAAATTTGACAATCCTTCCTGCACTGCTACTGGTGGCATCTCACACGGCTAAATGCATATGGATATATTGTCCTCTATTTGCTTCTTCTTGAACATTGGTTTGTGGTTGTTTTCCCTATGATCAGAATGCACCTTGGTGTTTCTAGGTTCTCCCCTGATGTAATATATTTTTTTTGCTCCTTAAAGGGAACCTGTGACGTGAAAAAAAGCTATTTATCTGCAGATATGGGGTTAATCTGCAGAGTAATAGCATCCTGAACCTGCACTGCACTTAGACCCCCGCTCTCAGGAGGAAATGAACTTTATTCCTCCCGGTAGTGTTCTGGGTTCAGTCACCGGGATGGTGCCGGCGTGGTTCAGTCACCGCTCTGTGTATAGAGAGGGCAGCTGTAACCGCATCCCCGGCACTGAGTAATGCTGAGCTGCTTTCAGTCAGTGCCAGTGATGTGGTTACCGCCACGGCTCACTATACACAGAGTGGTGACTGAACCTACACCTGTGCCACTCCCGAGATGGAAACCCAATGGATGCTGGGAGAAATAAAGTTCATTTCCTCCCAACAGCAGGGGATTAAGTGTGGGCGGGTTCAGAATAGTATTAACATAGAGATTATCCCCATATGTGCAGGCTAATTTCGTTTTTTCACATGACAAATTCCCTTCAAGGAAAGAAGCTTTTTTGTTGTAGTTATTATTTCTTACAAGCATGTAGTAATGTGTTTTTTTTTTTTTAAAATCTGCAGTGCAAGCGGACCTTCTGACCGCACCTATTATAGAGGTAAGACATTTTACGAAAATTCAGATGGTATAATGAAATATGTGACTTTATATTTTATTCCAAAATTTTTATAGGTTTTATTAAAGGTACAGTGGGTACAGAAAGTATTCAGACCCCTTTAAATTTTTCACTCTTTGTTTCATTGTAGCCATTTGGTAAATTCTAAAAAGTTCATTTTTTTCTCATTAAAGTACACTCTGCACCCCATCTTGACTGAACATAAACAGAAATGCAGAAATGTTTGCAAATTTATTAAAAAAGAAAAACTGAAATATCACATGGTCATAAGTATTCAGACCCTTTGCTCAGTATTGAGTAGAAAGACCCTTTTGAGCTGGTACAGCCATGAGTCTTCTTGGGAATGATGCAACAAGTTTTTCACACCTGGATTTGGGGATCCTCTGCCATTCTTCCTTGCAGATCCTCTCCAGTTCCGTCAGGTTGGATGGTGAACGTTAGTGGACAGCCATTTTCAGGTCTCTCCAGAGATGCTCAATTGGGTTTAGGTCAGGGCTCTGGCTCGGCCAGTCAAGAATGGTCACAGATTTGTTCTGAAGCCTCTCATTTGTTATTTTAGCTGTGTGCTTAGGGCCATTGTGTTGTTGGAAGGTGAACCTTCAGCCAAGTCTTAGGTACAGAGCATTCTGGAAGAGGTTTTCATCCACAATATCTCTGTACTTGGCCGCATTCATGTTTCCTTCAATTGCAACCAATCATCCTGTCCCTGCAGCTGAAAAACACCCCCATAGCATGATGCTGCCACCACCATGTTTCACAGTTGGGATTGTATTGGGCAGGTGATGAGTAGTGCCTGGTTTTCTGCACACATACCACTTAGAATTACCACCAAAAAGTTCTATCTTTGTCTCATCAGACCAGAGAATCTTATTTCTCATAGTCTAGGAGTCCTTCATGTGTTTTTGAGCAAACTTTATGCGGGCTTTAATATGTCTTGCACTGAGCAGAGGTTTCCGTCGGGCCATTCTGCCATAAAGGCGTGACTGGTGGAGGGCTGCAATGATAGTTGACTTTGTGGAACTTTCTCCCATCTCCCTACTGCATCTCTGAAGCTCAGCCACAGTGATCTTGGGGTTCCTCTTTATCTCTCTCACCAAGGCTCTTCTCCCACGATTGCTCAGTTTGGCTGGATGGCCAGGTCTAGGAAGACTTCTGGTGGTCTCAAACTTCTTCCATTTAAGGATTATGGAGGCCACTGTGCTCTTAGGAACCTTGAGTAATGCAGACATTCTTTTGTAATCTTGGCCAGATCTATGCTTGCCTCAATTCTGTCTCTGAGCTCCTTGGGCAGTTTCTTTGAGCTCAGGATTCTCATTTGGTCTGACATGTACTTTGAGCTGTAAGATCTTGTGTGTACCTTTCCAAATCAAGTCCTATCAGTTTAATTAAACACAGCTGGAATCCAATGAAGGAGTAGAACCATCTCAAGGAGGATCACAAGGAAATGGACAGCATGTGACTTAAATAAGAGTGTCTGAGCAAAGGGTCTGAACACTTATGACCATGTGATATTTCAGTTTTTCTTTTTTAATAAATTTGCAAAAATTGGAGTTGGGGAACACTTTTTTAGTGTGTGACAGCAGCCAACCATAAAAATCCGATATACAGTGGCTTGCAAAAGTGTTCACCCCCTTCGCAGTTTTTGTGTTTTTCTACCTTACAACCTGGAATTTAATTGTTTTTTAAAGGCTTTGCATGAGATCATGTAAAGAACATGCCTACAGCTCTGAACATTTGGTTTTATTTTTGTTGTGAAGCAAACAACAAATAGGACAAAATACCTGAAAACTTCAATGCGCATAACTATTCACCCGTCTAAAGTCAGTACTTAGTAGAAGCTCCTTTCGCAGCAATTACAGCTGAAGGTAATTTTGGGTAAGTCTCTATGAGCTTTCTACCTCTTGCCACTGGGATTTTTGGCCATTCTTCAAGGCCAAACTGCTCCATCTCCTTCAAGTTAGATGATTTCCTCTGGTGAACAGCAATCTTCAAGTCTGACTACAGATTCTCAATTGGATTACAGTCTGGGCTTTATCACTAGAAAACATTTAGGCTATGTGCCCATGTTGCAGAAATGCTCCGGATTTTTCCTGAGCGTTTCTGCATCTCCCTGGCAGAAAAAACTCATGCGGATTGTACATGCGTTTTTCCTGCCAGGGACATGCGGATGTGAAGCGTTCTTCACATGCATTTCTGCATGCGGATTGACAAGTTCTTTTCAAGCGATTTTAGCATCACTTGGAAAGTGATTGACAACTTGGTCACACTATATAAATCCATGTGTGTTATATAGTGTGACCTTAAAGAATGTTTAAAAATAAAAAAATTAATCTATACTTACCTTCCGATGGCCCCCGAAGTCTTGCTTCGCTCCGTTCTCCCTTGCCGGCAGCTCGCGGTACACTGCACTGAAGGACCTGCCATCACATGACTATGACGTCAGCGCAGGTTCTTCAGTCCATAGCGAACTGCCGGCATGGGAGGATGAGCGCAGCGGGGGCCGTCAGAAGGTAAATATAATATTTATTTTTTATTTTAGTCTTTTTTTTTACAGGTTCTATGGTACCCTGGTCCGGAGGAGAGTCTCCTGTCCTCCACACCCGGGTACCATCCGCACATTGAAACGCTTGGATTCCGCATGTACAGATGCAGTGATGCGTAATCCGTGCGTTTCAATGCAAGTCAACGGCGGCAAAAAAAATAATTGGTAGTGCTGCGTTTTTTTCCGCAATGATAACCCGCAGCGGAAATTTCCACAGCATGTGCAGAGCACATGCGAATTATCATTGGGGACCATGGCTGGCCTTCTACCATGCGTTTCTGCAGCGTTTTTGCCGCTGCGGAAACGCTTAAAAAAAATGCATCGTGGGCACACAGCCTTACACTTTTTCCCTTAAATCACTCGAGTGTTGCTTTAGCAGTATGCTTTGGATCATTGTCTTTTTGGAAGGTGAACCACTGTCCCAGTCTCAAATCACTGACAGACTGAAACAGGTTTTGCTCAGAAAATATCCATGTATTTCGCTGGATCCATCTTTTCCTGGACTTGAACAATTTCCCCTATCCCTGCTGTCGAAAAACATCCCCATAGTATGATGCTAACACCACCATGTTTCACTGTGGGGATAGTGTTCTTGGGGTGATGAGTTGTGTTGGTTTGGCACCAGACATAGCGTTTACTTTGGTGGCAAGAAAGTTCAATTTTGGCCTCATCTGACCACATCGCCTTCCTCCACACATTTGAGGAGACTCCCACATGTCTTTTGGGAAACTCAAAATACCTTACAATTTTTGTAAGTAAAGGCTTTTTTCTTGTTCAATTATGTTTATTGGTATTTTAAAACATTTTAAAGGGAGAAATGCACACACAATATAAGCCTAAAGGTTGGCGGAGAGTAGGGGAGGTAGGAAAGCTAGGGGGAAGGAAGGGGAAGTAAAAGGTAATTCCTTTTGAAAATATGGAAAAGAGAGGCAAGTGTACAAAAAGCTGTCTTTCAATTTTACATGTAACTTACACTTGTTAAAATTATAGCTTATTCCTTATGAATTAATTGCTGAAAAAAGAAAGAGAGAAAAATTAGTAAGACACATATAGTACATTAAAAGTAGCTTAATGATATATGTGGACACTTGCCGGGGATCAAGATGTTCTCCATCGACCTGGGGGGAAGGAGTTTGATTTAAGTTTCCATTCAGTCAGAGTGAAGTATGAATAGAAGTTCGCTGACCTAATGCAAATATTGAAGATTGTTTCAATTGGAAGATGAAAACAAAAAGGATTATGATCTTTTTATAATCTGGTTCTTGAAGATGGATTGTAATTCTATGGTAATAGTCCAAGATGGAAAATTGTATTACAATCCAGATGAAATCCAAGGCATAGACCCAAATTGACCCATATTGTAATCGAATTTAGTATGAATTGTAATTCAAGTGTTTATAATGTTATAATCTTGGTTAAAATCCGTAGATATTAGCTGATATTTATTCACCTAGTCCAAGAAATTCTAATTAAAAATCAATATTTTTTATTCATTATCCATATAAAAAATCAGAAAAACAATTTTTTTTTTAAAAAAAATGACAGGGGACATCCAGAAAAGAGAGATGCAATATATAGCTTGGTCATATCACATTCATCATGATTGTATAGCAGAAAACTAAACCACCTTATTCACTTGATGCATATTTGAACCGGTATTATAGACAGATGTAAACAGATTTGACAAAGTGCAAATTATGCAATACCCTAATTAAATTAAATGGTAGGGAGTCAGACATTTACATCTATGATCATAAAGTGCTAAGTGCTTATATTTAGAAAAAATAGTCTGCATTATTTCATTGCATTAGTTGGACCGTAAACAACTGCTTACAACTATGCAAAGTGCCATGGAGTAGTCAATATACCTATTAAAAATTGGTAAGAAAGTAAGAAAAGATCAAAGATATCTAATGATAGGCCAGGCGTCCGGGGGAGCCGTCCATAGGGAGTTATCCCATCAATCATGTGCCAGCTGTAAGGTGCTTTGATGGCTCATCGCACATGTGTATACTACACCTGTTTGCAAAAGGGACTTCCGGGTGGTACGCAGTGGAACGCATGTGTGGAACGCACGCGGTCCACATGTAGCGCATCCCCGGAAGTCAATAGGTGATGTCACACGCGTCTGCGCACAGCTCCCATGGGCCGCACGCCACTATACAGGAACCGGACCCGTGGAGTAAAGCCTAGCTGTGCAGAGCAGTGGAACGCATGTGTGAAACGCATGCGGACCACATGGAGCGCAACCTCAAAATGGTCCATCCCCACTTCCTAAACCATGAACCTGTAGGACATGGCATACATATCAAGGAATGACAAGGGAAAATGGGAGGGGAATGGGGAAGGAAGGAGGGAAGAAGAAAAGAAAAGAATAAACCAAATGTAAAGACAGAAAATAGATGCTGTAGGAGCATCGATTACCATAAAGTGAAATGTGAAGGGGGATGGGGGGGGGGTTGAAAAAGAAAGTAAAAGTGTAAATTAAAAAAGAAAAATCATGTATGAATGAAAATATGTATTTGTTGAATGTAAAGTGTATAAATAACGAAAATAATGTATGTATAGTGAAAAAGCAAAGAATAAGTGAAAATTAATAAAACAAATATATGTAAATAAGTGTTAATATGTCTATAGTCAAAGAGAGGCTAAGTGTAACAATTAGAAACATTTAATTGTGCTAGGATTTTATGCCACGCAATCACGGAGAATAAGGGGAGAAGCCTACCCTTCTATCAGTGTCAACCGTCATATACAAAAAACATGTTCTTCCCAATTGGGGACCCCCCAACTCACTCCTGAGATCATATATTGACATGTTGGATATATATCACTTGTTAAAAAGACAGCACCGTCCAATTTTATAGTCCATGTTCATCATTGATGGATAATTAAAATCCAAATATTTCTTACTTAATTTGTCCATTGCCATAAATTTCCGTGGACAATGCCACGAATTTCAAAAATATTCAATATGTTTCAGATTCACTTGTTAAAGGGACACAGCGCCATCTATAATTATAGTCCATGCATATCATTGGTAGATGGTTCCAAACTAATGTTTCTTGATTCTAATTGTCCATTATCATGGATCTCCACAGAAGGCTCTAGGAACACGATCCCCTTCGGAAGGAGGAGTCAACCAGGTCATCAGACTCCACCCCAAGTAGCCAAGGCAGCAGGTAAGTAGTGGATATAAGTAAGTCTTTGATCTGGGATAAAAAACACAAATCAATCAATTAGAAGTACATAATGGTTTGTAAAGAGGACTACTCATCCTTCACAGTACCCATGATACACAAAAATGAAAAATGAGAAGGGGGGGGGGAGGGAAAAAAGGGAACAAGGGAAGGGAAATTGGACCTAAGATCTATTTAAAAGCTGATTACAGCATAATTCTCGGCTACCCTATAAACGGCCTCGCAGACGCCAGGAAAAATGGTCAGAATGAAAAAAAGGGAAAAGTTAACCCCTTAAGCCCCGCGGGTGGTTTGCACGTTAATGACCGGGCCAATTTTTACAATTCTGACCACTGTCACTTTATGAGGTAATTACTCTGGAACGCTTCAACGGATCCCCCTGATTCTGAGACTGTTTTTTCGTGACATATTGTACTTCATGATTGTGGAAAAATTACTTCGATATCACTTGCGTTTATTTGTGAAAAAAACGGAAATTTGGCGAAAATTTTGAAAATTTTGCAATTTTCAAAATTTGAATTTTTAAGCCCTGAAATCAGAGCGATATGTCACACAAAAGAGTTAATAAATAACATTTCCCACATGTCTACTTTACATCAGCACAATTTTGGAACCAAAATTTTTTTTTGTTAGGGAGCTATAAGGGTAAAAAGTTGACCAGCGATTTCTCATTTTTCCAACAAAATTTACAAAACCATTTTTTTAGGGACCACATCACATTTGAAGTCACTTGGAGAGGTCTTTATGACAGAAAATACCCAAAAGTGACACCATTCTAAAAACTGCACCCCTCAAGGTGCTCAAAGCCACATTCAAGAACTTTATTAACCCTTCAGGTGCTTCACAGGAATTTTTTGAATGTGGAAGAAAAAAATGAACATTTAACTTTTTTCACAAAAATGTTACTTTAGACCCAATTTTTTTTATTTTCACAGGGGTAGCAAGAAAAAATGGACGCCAAAATGTGTTGTGCAATTTCCCCTGGGCACGCAGATACCCAATATTTGGGGAAAAAACACTGTTTGGGCGCACGGCAGGGCTCGGAAGGGAAGGAGCGCCATTTGACTTTTTGATTGTAAAATTTGCTTGAATAATTAGCGGACGCCATGTTGTGTTTGGAGAGCCCCTGTGTGCCCAAACTTTGGAGCTCCCCCACAAGTGACCCCATTTTGGAAACTAGACCCCCCAAGGCACCTTTATAGATGCATAGTGAGCACTTGGAACCCCCAGGTGCTTCACAAATTGATTCGTATAAATGAAAAAGTGAAAAAAAAAACACTTTTTCATTTTTACGAATCAATTTGTGAAGCACCTAGGGGTTCCAAGTGCTCACTATGCATCTAGATAGGTGCCTTGGGGGGTCTAGTTTCCAAAATGGGGTCACTTGTGGGGGAGCTCCAATGTTTGGGCACACAGGGACTCTCTAAATGCAACATGGTATCCGCTAACAAATTGAATGCAAAATCGGCTCAAATTGTTAGCGGACACCACATTGCGTTTGGAGAGCCCCTCTGTGCCCAAACTTTGGTGCTCCCCCACAAGTGACCCCATTTTGGAAACTAGACCCCCCAAGGCACCTTTCTAGATGCATAGTGAGCACTTGGAACCCCCAGGTGCTTCACAAATTGATTCGTAAAAATGAAAAAGTGAAAAAAAAAACACTTTTTCAATTTTATGAATCAATTTGTGAAGCACCTGGGGTTCCAAGTGCTCACTATGCATCTAGATAGGTGCCTTGGGGGGTCTAGTTTCCAAAATGGGGTCACTTGTGGGGGAGCTCCAATGTTTGGGCACACAGGGACTCTCCAAATGCAACATGATATCCGCTAACAAATTGAATGGAAAATCGGCTCAAATTGTTAGCGGACACCACGGTGCGTTTGGAGAGCCCCTCTGTGCCCAAACTTTGGAGCTCCCCCACAAGTGACCCCATTTTGGAAATTATACCCCTCAAGGCACCTTTCTAGATGCATAGTGAGCACTTGGAACCCCCAGGTGCTTCACAAATTGATTTGTAAAAATGAAAAAGTGAAAAAAAAAAACACTTTTTCATTTTTATGAATCAATTTGAGAAGCACCTGGGGTTCCAAGTGCTCACTATGAATCTAGATAGGTGCCTTGGGGGGTGTAGTTTCCAAAATGGGGTCACTTGTGGGGGAGCTCCAATGTTTGGGCACACAGGGACTCTCCAAATGCAACATGATATCCGCTAACAAATTGAGCCGACAATTTGTTAGCGGATATCATGTTGCATTTGGAGAGTCCCTGTGTGCCCAAACATTGGAGCTCCCCCACAAGTGACCCCATTTTGGAAACTAGACCCCCCAAGGCACCTATCTAGATTCATAGTGAGCACTTGGAACCCCAGGTGTTTCCCAAATTGATTCATAAAAATGAAAAAGTGTTTTTTTTTCACTTTTTCATTTTTACGAATCAATTTGTGAAGCACCTGGGGGTTCCAAGTGCTCACTATGCATCTAGATAGGTGCCTTGGGGGGTCTAGTTTCCAAAATGGGGTCAATTGTGGGGGAGCTCCAAAGTTTGGGCACACAGGGGCTTTCCAAACGCAACATGGTGTCCGCTAACAATTTGAGCCCACAATCTGTTAGCGGATATCATGTTGCATTTGGAGAGTCCTTGTGTGCCCAAACATTGGAGCTCCCCCACAAGTGACCCCATTTTGGAAACTAGACCCCCCAAGCACCTACCTAGATTCATAGTGAGCACTTGGAACCCCAGGTGCTTCACAAATTGATTCATAAAAATGAAAAAGTGTTTTTTTTTTCACTTTTTCATTTTTACGAATCAATTTGTGAAGCACCTGGAGGTTCCAAGTGCTCACTATGCACCTAGATAGGTGCCTTGGGGGGTCTAGTTTCCAAAATGGGGTCACTTGTGGGGGAGCTCCAATGTTTGGGCACACAGGGGCTCTCCAAACGCAACATGGCGTCCGCTAACAATTTGAGCCGATTTTCCATTCAATTTGTTAGCGGACACCATGTCGCGTTTGGAGAGCCCGTGATGTGCCTAAACAGTGGAGCTCCCCCACAAGTGCCCCATTTTGGAAACTATACCCCTCAAGGATTTTATTAAGGTGTATAGTGAACATTTTGAACCTAGAGGTATGGCACAAAATTTGTTTACATTAGGTCATCATATTGAATAAGTTGTCATTATTCTTGAGCGCAAGTGCTCGCTACTTGAGTTTGCATCGGGTACTCAGGTATGCACCATGTGCAGCGTGTGCTCGAGTGACATGCTCGAGTCCCTGCTCCGCATGTTTCACGGTTATTAGACACCCCAAAAAAAACATGCGGGGATCGCTCGTGCATGGCAGGCAATCCCCGTAAAGTTTTTTGGCCGCGAAGCATATGGGGCAGAGACTCGAGCATGTCACTCAAATACCCACGATACTCAATGCATACCAGAGCACCCGATGCAAACTCAAATAGCGAGCACTTGCTCTCAACACTAGTCGCCATATCGTCATCTTTTTTTCTTACTTTTGAAAAAAATCCCAACCCCAGCCCTAACCCTAGCACAACCCTAGCCCTAGCACAACCCTAGCCCCAGCACAACCCTAGCCCCAGCACAACCCTAGCCCCAGCACAACCCTAGCCCCAGCACAACCCTAGCCCCAGCACAACCCTAGCCCCAGCACAGCCCTAGCCCCAAACCTAACCCTAGCCCAATCCTAACCCAAGAGTTTATTTTTGACGCTGTTCCTTGTGCGGTATAAGTGATTAGACGACTTTATTCTTCGGGTCGGTGTGATTACAGCAATGCCAGAATCATATGGGGTTTTTACGACTGACAGCTGTCACACACTAAAAGACGCATTTTTTGTAAAATCTAGTTTTTGCATCGCCATATTTTGAGAGCTATCATTTTTCCAGATTTTGGCAGACAGTCATGTGACGGCTCGTTTTTTGCGGGATGACTTGACGTTGTTATTGGTGCCATTTTCAGGCACGTGACATTTTTTGATCGGTTTCTATTCCGATTTTTGGGAGGCAGAATAAACAAAAACCAACAATTCAGGGATTTTTTTTTTTTTTTTAAATTCTGTTCCGCGTGTGGTAAAATTGATGAGGTAGCTTTATTCTTCGGGTCAGTACGTTTACAGCGGTACCACATTTGTATCATTTTCTATGTTTTGGCGCTTATACACAATAAAAGCTATTTTATAGAAAAAAATATTTTTTAGCATCTCTTTATTCTGAGAGCTATAACTTTTTTATTTTTCGGCTGATGGAGCTGTATGGCGGCTTGTTTTTTGCGGGACGAGATGACGTTTTCAGCGGTATCATTTTTATTTATATGCGTCTTTTTGATCGCGTGTTATTCCACTTTTTGTTTGGCGGTATGGTGATAAAGCATTGTTTTTTGCTTCGTTTTTTTTTTTTTACCGTGTTCACTGAAGGGGTTAACTAGTGGGACAGTTTTATAGGTCAGGTTGTTCCGGACGCGGCGATACCAAATATGTGTACTTTTATTGTTTTTGTTTTTGTTTTTTATAATAATATTTATTGATGGGTACATTATATTTTTATTTTTGGTGGATTATTTTTTTTTATTTTTTTTTTATATTTTTGCAATTTTTTTTTTTTCCACTTTCACACAGTTTATACACTTTATTACTTTGTCCCACTCTGGGACTTTCACTTTTTTTTCTCTGATCGCCTGCATGGCACAGGAATGCAGCACCATCCCTATGCCATGCAAGCTGTCAGAAATGCACAGTGTGAAGATTGCTTGGAGATGCACTGCGCATGTCCAAGCAATCTTCCTGCTGTCTGGTGACCCGGATGTTGTCATGACGACATCGGGTCGTCATGGCAACACCCGGGAAGCCTTTGCAGACTGCGCTGGAAGCCGGAAGAGGAGGTGAGTATCGGCGATCACCTCCCCTTGCCCCCGCAATGCCGCGATCGACTTCGATCGACTTCGATCGCAGCATCGCGGGGGTTAATGTGCTGGGAGCGGTGCAGGACCGCTCCCTGCACATAGTACCGGGTGTCAGCTGTGACAATCAGCTGACACCCGGCGGCGATCGCGCCCGCACAGCCTGTGTGCGTGCGTAATCGCCATGACGTACTAATACGGGTCTGGCTCTTAAGTCCCAGGGCACAGACGCGTATTAGTACGGCAAATGTTGTTAAGGGGTTAAAAAGGTATTAAAATACCATAAGATAAAAACATAAAAAATAGCCACCCAGAAAAAACATGAAACCTACCAACTCGAAAAAATGGGGGAAGAAATAAGAATAAATTACAAGAAAAAACTAAAACCCGTAGCTTCATTTAAACCCTGTGGATTCAAGGTCCCCAATTGAAAAATCCAACGACTTTCTAACTAACCTAAGGCTTTTCCAAGATCTCCACCCCTTAGACCTAGGACTATCTGACCTATGGCAAATGCCTTAAGGCCTTTAGGGGACCAATTGTGGTACAGTTTAAAAGCGTTGAGCGAGATTAGTGGCTTGTTGTTCAACTGACCAATAGGGATTCCCCTAATGGTGGAGGGCAAATGAGACAATTCTGCATGTAGCAGTGAGTTAGTGGCCGTAGACTTGCGATATATATCCGTAATGACACGTCCTTCACTAGAAATGTGGATTTTGAGATCCAAGAAGTCTAGCTCTCTACCATAATGATATGTCAATTTAATGTTAAAATTATTATTATTATTGAGAGCTTTCATCAGAATATCCAAATCCCCCACTGACCCCTCCCACATAAACCATAAGTCATCGATATATCGCATCCACCCTTGCACCAAATCAATGCCAGGAATTGATTCCCCCTGGAATATGTCCCTCTCCCAAGCTCCTAAAAACAAATTGGCTTAGGATGGGGCACAAGAGACCCCCATCGCTGTGCCCTGTAGTTGTAAATAAAAAATTTTTATGAAAAATAAATACATTATGCTTGAGGACATATTCCAGGAGGATCAATATTAAGTCAACTAGCTCTGAATCCAAATCGGTAGATCTCAGATACCAAGATGCCGCTCTCAAGCCATCTTCATGTTTTATACAAGTATACAAGGCTTCCACATCTGCCGTTACCATGATGGCTTGGTCTGGAATATAAAGGTGGTTTAATCTTTGGAGAGCCACATTGGTGTCCTGGATGAATGATGGTAGGGTGGATACGATAGGTTTCAAAAAATAATCAATGACGTCGGAAATTACCTCACATAATCCCCCATTGCCTGAAACAATGGGTCTACCGGGGGGGGGGGTCAGTGTGCTTTTTGTGGACCTTTGGAATGAGATACAATGTGGGAAGTTTTGGATGAAAGTTATTAATTGTATCTAACATTTTTTTGGTAATAATACCCTTCTCCAAAGCCTTCTCCATGATGAAAATTAATTCATTGTGGAAGGTAGGGGTCGGATTATATACCAGTTTTTTTATAGCAAGATGGTGGGCTTGTTTTTCGTATAAACAGGTGGGCCGCACCACCAGATTTCCCCCCTTATCTGCTGGTTTATATACCACGTAGGGGAGGGATTGTAATTCTTTTACCGCTGCTCTCTCCTGTTTATTAATGTTTGACTTACAGGGGGACAGCTTGGAAGAGATTGAATGTCATTAGTAACTAGTTTGGTGAAAACATCGACCGCTGGGCATGTACTTAGAGGGGGGAACTTTTTGTATTTGTGAAAAAGGTTCGAAGGAATGTTACCAACCTTTGTAAGTTTATTTTCATCATCCAATGATTCCAAAATCTGAAGTGCTTCCCTTTCTTCCACGGTGGGAAACATACTCTGATGGTCGGCCTTGTTATGCAATTTTTTAAAAACTAGCTTTATAGCAAGGAGATGTACATCTCTCACCACCGAGAATGTGTCTAAATACGAAGAGGAGAAAACGTCAAACCTCTTTCAAGAACTCTGAGTTGAATTTCAGATAGAACATGTGAAGACAAGTTAATTACCCGTAAGCGGTTCTCTCCCTTTTTGGTTCCAGCAGCCTTAGCAAACATATCCTGAAATCTTCGTTCCTGTCTTTTGCCCTTGTCCATATGAAAGCCCCTACTACTGGTGCTATCAATATCACTAGAGGATGAAAAATTCATCTGTCTGTGACTGATAAGGACTTTCATAAGACTGACCTTGATTGAAGACTTTAGTGACGTTTTTATGTTTTTTAATCTGCCAGCGAAATACTTTATTGTTCTCAAAATCAGTTAAATCTCGTTGGTATTTCTTACATTTTATCTGACTGATATCTCCTTCCCATTTATTTATATCAGTCATAAGTTTTTCAAAATTTTCCCCTGTAATCTCCTTGTGAATAGTTTTCTCCAATGCCTCCAACTCATCATCCAAGTCACCAAGGGTTTTAGTATTTGTTTCAATGATGATCTGGATGAAATCCAGCGAGCATAAAGTTGCGGCCTTAATCCATTTATTGCTCAAAGTCTCGTCTTTTAGATCAAAAGATGGGTACACTTGTATACGTAAGCCACGTGGGATGATTCTTTTGGTATAATAATTCTCTAAGGATGTTTTATTCCACCATACACTGGATGTTCCCTGTTTGAATAGATCTGAAGCCTTAGTTTGCCAGGCATTCATTCTGGCTTTTAAATCCATTTTAAGTATTTTGAATGGACCAATCTGTTTGAAAACAGCAAACATAATTATTCACATAGTCCAAGAAATTCTAAGCAACACTAGACACTGGGAAAATATTACTATACACTTAATCCTATGTGGTTATTTGTTTCAAACCCACCAGGATAACACAGACTCTAATTTCAATTAAAAATCAATATTTTTTATTCATTATCCATATTAAAAAAACAGAAAAACAAAACACTTTTTTAAAAATGACAGGGGACATCCAGAAAAGAGAGATGCAATATATAGCTTGGTCATGTCACATTCATCATGATTGTATAGCAGAAAACTAAACCACCTTATTCACTTGATGTATATTTGAACCGGTATTATAGACAGATGTAAACAGATTTGACAAAGTGCAAATTATGCAATACCCTAATTAAATTAAATGGTAGGGAGGCAGACATTTACATCTATGATCATAAAGTGCTAAGTGCTTATATTTAGAAAAAATTGTCTGCATTATCTCATTCCATTAGTTGGAGAGTAAACAACTGCTTACAACTATGCAAAGTGCCATGGAGTAGTCAATATACCTATTAAAAATTGCTACAAACTGACCATATTGACAGCATTTACCTCTCAGAACCCCTACGCCGTTTCGCTGTTAAGCTTCTTCCAGGGGTGTGTCTATCCACTGAGCGGCTTGAGTATATATAGAGCCATGTAGCCAATTGCATTGACTGATGTATGAAAAAGAAAGTAAGAAAAGATAAAAGATATCTAATGATAGGCCAGGCGTCCGGGGGGCCGTCCATAGGAAGTTATCCCATCAATCATGTGCAAGTTGTAAGGTGCCTTGATGGCGCATCGTGCACGTGTATACTACACCAGTTTGCAAAAGGGACTTCCGGGTGGTGCGCAGTGGAACGCATGTGTGGAACTCACGCGGTCCACATGTAGCGCATCCCTGGAAGTCAGTAGGTGATGTCACATGCGCGTGTTCACAGCTCCCATGGGCCGCACGCCACTATATAGGAACCGGACCCGTGGAGTAAAGCCTAGCTGTGCAGAGCAGTGGAACGCATGTGGACCACATGGAGCGCAACCTCATAAAGGTCCATCCCCACTTCCTAAACCATGAACCTGTAGGACATGGCATACATATCAAGGAATGACAAGGGAAAATGGGAGGGGAATGGGGAAGGAAGGAGGGAAGAAGAAAAGAATAAACCAAATGTAAAGACAGAAAATAGATGCTGTAGGAGCATCGATTACCATCCATTACCATAGACATCTTAACACTTATTTACATATATTTGTATGCATGGACTATAATTGTAGATGGCGCTGTGTCCCTTTAACAAGTGAACCTGAAACATATTGAATATTTTTGAAATTCGTGGCATTGTCCACGGAAATTTATGGCAATGGACAAATTAAGTAAGAAATATTTGGATTGGAATTATCCATCAATGATGAATATGGACTATAAAATTGGACGGTGCTGTCTTTTTAACAAGTGATATATATCTAACATGTCATTATTTGATCTCAGGAGTGAGTTGCGGGGTCCCCATTTGGGAAGAACATGTTTTTTGTATATGATGGTTGACACTGATAGAAGGGTAGGCTTCTCCCCTTATTCTCCGTGATTGCGTGGCATAAAATACTAGCACAATTAAATGTTTCTAATTGTTACACTTAGCCTCTCTTTGACTATAGACATATTAACACTTATCTATATATATAATCGTCTTATCCCGTCTGTCTGTCTGTCTGTGTGTCTGTCTGTCCAGGAAATCCCGCTTCTCTCATTGGTCCGCCAGCGGCCAATCAGCGCCGCGGGATTTCTGAAAAAAGATGGCGGCCGTTAGCGGCTCATTTGCGGGACGGAGCTCAGCGGCGATGCAGCCGGGAGATGACCGGCGTGAGGCGCTCATCTCCCGGCCGGTACTAGCAGAACGAACCCGACCGCCGGACCCATCTGCGGGACGGAGATGCAGCCGGGAGATGAGCGGCGCGAGGCGCTCATCTCCCGGCCGGTAGCAGCGGAAGGACCGCTGGCGCCTCTGACCTCCATGCGGAAGGGAGGACCGACGAGCGGCGCTGCAGGTCGGGATACTTCTGCTGCCAGCGCCCACTATGTCCCGGGTTCTCGCAGCGTAAGTAGCCGCACAGGCAGCGGCGCTCCCCGGTCCTCACCAAGACGATTCGATGATTGGTCGCAGTCTTCGGACCCGACCAATCACTGATCTTAGCGCAAAACTTAAACACCGCTGTGCTGATTGGTCGCCGGCCCTGCCCGCGACCAATCACCGATTTGGGCGCCAAATTTAAATATCGGCCGCGACCAATCAGCACAGCGGTGTTTAAATGTGGAGCCAAGATCGGTGATTGGTCGGGGCCGATATTTAAATTTGCCGCCCAAATCGGTGATTGGTCGCTGTCAGCGTCCGCGACCAATCAGCACAATAGTGTTTAACTTTGGCGACAAAATCAGTGATTGGTCGCGGGCCAAGACAGCGACCAATCACCGATTTGTGCGGCAGATTTAAATAGCGGCCGCGACCAATTGGATGTCAGCGGCGCTGCCTGTGCGGGTACTTCCGCTCCGAGAACCCGGGACATGAGCGGGCGCTCGCAGCAGAAATATCCGGACCCGCAGCGCCGCTCCCCTGTCCTCCCTTCACACCCTAGCCGCTGATCTCCCCACAGTATCCGAATGGTGTTACAAAGGTCCGGACATTTGTGTTAAAA
This sequence comes from Phyllobates terribilis, assembly GCF_046119375.1. Classification (NCBI taxonomy): domain Eukaryota; kingdom Metazoa; phylum Chordata; class Amphibia; order Anura; family Dendrobatidae; genus Phyllobates; species Phyllobates terribilis. The sequence continues at coordinate 749,227 of NW_027362972.1, read as the reverse complement.
ATCGCTGATTGGTCGCGGGCGCTGCCCGCGACCAATCACCGATTTGGGCGCCAAATTTAAATATCGGCCGCGACCAATCAGAACAGCGGTGTTTATATGTGGAGCCAAGATCGGTGATTGGTCGCGGCCGATATTTAAATTTGGCGCCCAAATCGGTGATTGGTCGTGGGCGACCAATCACCGATTTTTAATACAAATGTCCGGACATTTGTAACACCATGCGGATACTGTGGGAACATCAGCGGCTAGGGTGTGAAGGGAGGACCGGGGAGCGGCGCTGCGGGTCGGGATACTTCTGCTCCGAGCGCCCGCTCATGTCCCGGGTTCTCGCAGCGGAAGTATCCGCACAGGCAGCGCCGCTGACATCCATGCGGCTAGGGTGTGAAGGGAGGATCGGGGAGCGGCGCTGACATCCAATTGGTCGCTGCCGCTATTTAAAAGTGCCGCACAAATCGGTGATTGGTCGCGGTCTTGGCCCACGACCAATCACGGATCTTGCCGCAAAAGTTAAACACTACGGTGCTGATTGGTCGCGGACGCTGCCCGCGACCAATCACCGATTTGGGCGCCACATTCAAATATCGGCCGCGACCAATCACCGATCTTGGCTCCACATTTAAACACCGCTGTGCTGATTGGTCGCGGACGCTATTTAAATGTGGCGCCAAAATCGGTGATTGGTCGCGCCCTACGTCGGCGACCAATCAGCACAGCGGTGTTTAAATGTGGAGTCAAGATCGGTGATTGGTCGCGGCCGATGTTTAAATTTGGCGCCCAAATCGGTGATTGGTCGCGGGCAGCGCCAGCGACCAATCAGCGATTTTTTACACAAATGTCCGGACCTTTGTAACACCATGCAGATACTGTGGGGACATCAGCGGCTAGGGTGTGAAGGGAGGACCAGGGAGCGGCGCTGCGGGTCGGGATACTTCTGCTCCGAGCGCCCGTTCATGTCCCGGGTTCTCCTAGCGGATGTACCCGCACAGGCAGCGGCGCTCCCCGGTCCTCACTAATACAATTCCGCTCCCCGCTCCTCACCAATACGATTCGCTGATTGGTCGCGTGCGGAGAGCGCGACCAATCAGTGATCTTGGCGCTAAAGTTAAACACCGCTCTGCTGATTGGTCGCGGCCGTCAGCCGCGACTAATCAGCGATTTTGTCGCCAAATTTAAACATCGCTCTGCTGATTGGTCGCGGATGCCGGACGCGTCCAATCAGCAAGATTGGCGCTAAATTTAAACAACGCTCTGCTGATTGGTCGCGGTCGCTGGCCGAGATCAATCAGCAGTATTGGCGCAAAATTTAAACACCGCTCTGCTGATTGGTCGCGGTTGTCGGCCTTGACCAGTCAGCAGTATTGGCGCCAAATTTAAACCTCACTCTGCTGATTGGTCGCAACCACCGGCCGCGACCAATCAAAGAGATTGGCGACAAATTTAATCAACGCTCTGCTGGTTGATCGCGGTCGCTGGCCGAGATCAATCAGCAGTATTGGCGCAAAATTTAAACACCGCTCTGCTGATTGGTCGCGGTTGTCGGCCTTGACCAGTCAGCAGTATTGGCGCCAAATTTAAACCTCACTCTGCTGATTGGTCGCAACCACCGGCCGCGACCAATCTTCGTTTTTTGTGCAAAATTTAAACAACGCTCTGCTGATTGGTCGCGGTCGCTTGCCGCGACCAATTAGCAGTATTGGGGCCAAATTTAAACCCCGCTCTGCTGATTGGTCGCGGTCGCCGGCCGCGACCAATCAGCAGTATTGTCGCCAAATTTAAACACCTCTTTGCTGATTGGTCGCGGTCGCGACTAATCAGCGATTTTGGTGCCAAATTTAAACACGCTCTCCAGTCCTCACTAACACGGTTCGCCGATTGGTCGCGACCGCCGCCCGCGACCAATCAGCGATTTTGGCCCAAAATTTAAACACCGCTTTGCTGATTGGTTGCGGCCGCCAGCCACGACCAATCAGCGAGATTGGTGCCAAATTTAAACACCGCTCTGCTGATTGGTCGCGGCCGCCATCCACGACCAATCAGCGATTTTGGCGCCAACTTTAAACAACGCTCTGCATCGCTCTGCTGATTGGTCGCAGTCGGCGGCCGCGACCAATCAGCAGTATTGGAGCCAAATTTAAAAACCGCTCTGCTGATTGGTCGCGAGTAATCAGCGATTTTCGTGCCAAATTTAAACACGCTCTCCAGTTCTCACTAACACGGTTCGCCGATTGGTCGCGGCCGCCGCCCGCGACCAATCTCCGATATTGCCGCCAAATTTAAACACCGCTTTGCTGATTGGTCGCGGTTGCCAAACGCGACCAATCAGCGATTTTGGCGCCAAATTTAAACACCGCTCTGCTAATTGCGCCCGGTCGGCCGCATACATATTCTAGAATATCCGATGCGTTAGAATCGGGCCACCATCTAGTTTACATATATTTGTTTTATTAATTTTCACTTATTCTTTGCTTTTTCACTATACATACATTATTTTCGTTATTTATACACTTCACATTCAACAAATACATATTTTCATTCATATATGATTTTTCTTTTTTAGTTTACACTTTTACTTTCGTTTTCACCCCCCCCTCCTACAGCATCTATTTTCTGTCTTTACATTTGGTTTATTCTTTTCTTTTCTTCTTCCCTCCTTCCTTCCCCATTCCCCTCCCATTCTCCCTTGTCATTCCTTGATATGTATGCCATGTCCTCCAGGTTCATGGTTTAGGAAGTGGGGATGGACCTTTTTGAGGTTGCGCTCCATATGGTCCGCATGCGTTCCACACATGCGTTCCATTGCGCACCACCCGGAAGTCCCTTTTGCAAACAGGTGTAGTATACACGCGCGAAATGCGCCATCAAAGCACCTTACAGCTGGCACATGATTGATGAGATAACTTCCTATGGATGGCCCCCCGTACGCATGGCCTATCTTTAGATATCTTTCATCTTTTCTTACTTTCTTTTTCATACATCAGCTATAAATTTTCCTTTAGCCTTCTTTTCCTCAATAAAACAGATCCTATCCCAATACATTTGGAAGTATAAAAAACCTAGACTTCCTCATAAAATCCTAACCCTACCTAATCATAAAGGGGGTATTGGCATTCCTAGTGTCCTAAACTATTATTAAGCAATCCACTTAAATAGATGGCTCAAATTAGCCAGTGCATCCAAGAGAGTGGAAGCCTCAGACATTGATCTTCTACTCCTGGGTAATAATCCACACAAATACATATGGGCAAATATTGTCCGCACTTCCGAGGCCATAAGTGATATTACTATTACCACTTCCCTTAAGATTAAACGCGACTTAGATAAAGATCTAAAAAAGAGCATACTTCCCTCAGCTCAGGCCCCTATTTCTACCATTCCGTACTTTCTAGACCCAAATTATTCAGATCCCTATAATCTTTGGTTGGATTTGCCGAACTGTTCAATCAAAGAGTTCCTGACCAATAAAATCCCATTGCTGGATTCATGGCCGGTTAATTCCTCCACGCGCCCCATTAATTTCTTACAGCATAAACATGTCACCCACATTCTTTCGATGTTTAAATCTAAATTCCCTGGTGCGGGAGGAGGTTCATGGGTGGACATGCTATGTAAACTCTCGTTCCCTTTTCCTAAAGGAATATCGAAGATATATAACCATATGATCCTGCCTCAGTCCTTCCAAAAACCTTCCTTTATATACTCTTGGGAAAAGGAACTTAACATCTCTTTGGCGGATGAAGAAGTCGAATCCATTCTTACTAATTCTCACGGATTCTCCAGGTGCATTTCTTTGCAAGAGAATTCATACAAAATATTAATACGGTGGTATAGAACGCCAGAACTATTATGCCATTATGGATCGTCTGACTCTAACCTTTGCTGGAGATGTAAAGCAGGGGTGGGAAACATGTCCCATATATTTTGGTACTGCCCTAATATTAGACCTTTTTGGGTTAAAATAGAGGAGACGTTGAAAGACCTAGGTATGATAAGGGGTCCCTTGTCTCCGAAAGAAGTCTTACTATCCTTCCCGTCTCAAAATTTTAAACCTACAAGACATGATCTGCTCCCTCTACTGTTCGGGGCGGCGAAATACCTGATCCCTCTGCACTGATTGCAGGTTACACCCCCCATTTACGTTGAGTGGTTGAATAAGGTTGACATGATTAGGCGGTTGGAGGAGCTCACTAGTTGGGAGACTTCCCAGCATTCCTATTTTCGTGAGGTTTGCTTTCCCTGGAAACCTACCTGGCCGGTTTAGCGGTTTTGTGGGTTAAAAATAACAACTACTTATTCTGTCATATCTTGAGCACCTCCTTCTCCTTCCCATTACTGTTTATCTCCTACCTCATTCAGGTTGTTTATTAATCTTGCCAACGCGCCGCAACACACATAACTTTGTTTTGGTATGTGATGTCTCTCATACATTATGCTCCCTTGTATTAATTCTTTTCTGATACTTTATTCAGATATTATTCATTTTCCTAGCTTAGGTCTCTTGTTGTCTAGGTATACTAGCTTTAGTTTTGTATTTGTCTTGTTATATATTGTTTCACGTGCCTTGATTTGTTCCATTGAGATACTATTGTCTTTTTATTGATATTGTTATGATATCTCAATTTCCTAGTCTATAATTCCATATGTTGCACTGATGTCATTTGTTTCTGTTCTATTTACTTAAATATAGAATGTTTAAAAAAAATGTTTTAAATGGAACCTTTATGGCGTCACTTAAAATTCTCTCATGGAACATTAGTGGATTAGGGAATGCCAAGAAAGGGAATATTGTATTCTCCCAGATACGTAAATCTCAAGCGCAAATAATATGCCTTCAGGAAACCCATTTAACCCCGGACACTGTGTCCAGAATAAACAAACCCTGGATAAAGTGGGACAAACACGCTACACATACTTCTTATTCTAGAGGTGTAGTTACCATTGTGCATAAGTCAGTGGGATAGTCAGTTCAAACTGTCAAAAGAGACTCAACATATACAACCCACCACCAGCCAAAATGGATGTACTCCAACAGGCAGTGATTTTTGTATCACAGTACCCAGATGCTAAAATGTTATGTATGGGAGACTTCAATATGATTCTTAATACACACTTGGATAAAATGAGCCCTGCCAACACTAGGTCTGATAGTCAAGACACCGCTACTTTACATACTTTCATAACGGAGGTGGGTTGGATTGATTTGTAGAGGCAGCAGCACCCACTCAAGAGAGAATTTTCCTGCTACACACCTGCTGTTCGATGTTTATCTAGAATGGATCATATATTTGGAAACAGTACTGCATTTTCGGATTTAAGTAAAATTGAATATTCCCCTAGAACGGTGTCGGACCATGCTCCACTGATAGCATCTTTTCATTTGGGGGGTCCTAACAGACCCAAGAGGTTTCGCATACATCCGTTTTGGTTGTCTCTTATTTGAGAACATGATAGGATACCAGATCAAGGGGAAGTATTTATAGCAGGTCATGGGGACTTCCCTGACAGATTGATAGTATGGGACACACTTAAAGCATATATTAGGGGATGCGTTAAATCAACGATTTCATACATTAAAAGGGAATCTTCTATTGGGGAGCAGAGGCTTGGCGAAGAGTGCAAATTATTAGAAGCTAAATATATTAACCCCTTAATAACATCTGACGTACTAATACGCGTCTGTGCCCTGGGACTTAAGAGCCAGACCCGTATTAGTACGTCATCGCGATCGCGCGCACACACAGGCTGTGCGGGCGCGATCGCCGCCTGGTGTCAGCTGATTGTCACAGCTGACACCCGGTACTATGTGCAGGGAGCGGTCCTGCACCGCTCCCAGCACATTAACCCCCGCGATGCTGCGATCGAAGTCGATCGCGGCATTGCGGGGGCAAGGGGAGGTGATCGGCGATACTCACCTCCTCTTCCGGCTTCCAGCTCAGTCTGCAAAGGCTTCCCGGGTGTTGCCATGACGACCCGATGTCGTCATGACAACATCCGGGTCACCAGAGAGCAGGAAGATTGCTTGGACATGCGCAGTGCATCTCCAAGCAATCTTCACACTGTGCACTTCTGACAGCCTTCATGGCATAGGGATGGTGCTCCATTCCTGTGCCATGCAGGCGATCAGAAAAAAAAAAGTGAAAGTCCCAGAGTGGGACAAAGTAATAAAGTGTATAAACTGTGTGAAAGTGGAAAAAAAATAAAATAAAAATGTGCAAAAATATTATAAAAAAATAAAAAAAATAATACACCAAAAATAAAAATATAATGTACCCATCAATAAATATTATTATAAAAAAAAACAATAAAAGTACACATATTTGGTATCGCCGCATCCGGAACAACCTGACCTATAAAACTGTTCCACTAGTTAACCCCTTCAGTGAACACGGTAAAAAAAAAAAGAAAAAACGAAGCAAAAAACAATGCTTTATCACCATACCGCCAAACAAAAAATGGAATAACACGCGATCAAAAAGACGCATATAAATAAAAATGATACCGCTGAAAACGTCATCTCGTCCCGCAAAAAACAAGCCACCATACATCTCCATCAGCCGAAAAATAAAAAAGTTATAGCTCTCAGAATAAAGCGATACTAAAAAATATTTTTTTCTATAAAATAGCTTTTATTGTGTATAAGCGCCAAAACATAGAAAAATGATACAAATGTGGTACCGCTGTAAACGTACTGACCCGAAGAATAAAGCTACCTCATCAATTTTACCACACGCGGAACAGAATAAAAAAAAAAAAAAAATAATTCCTGAATTGTTGGTTTTTGTTTATTCTGCCTCCCAAAAATCGGAATAGAAAGCGATCAAAAAATGTCACGTGCCTGAAAATGGCACCAATAACAACGTCAAGTCATCCCGCAAAAAACGAGCCGTCACATGACTGTCTGCCAAAATCTGGAAAAATTATAGCTCTCAAAATATGGCGATGCAAAAACTAGATTTTACAAAAAATGCATCTTTTAGTGTGTGACAGCTGTCAGTCATAAAAACCCCATATGATTCTGGCATTGCTGTAATCACACCGACCCGAAGAATAAAGTCGCCTAATCACTTATACCGCACAAGGAACGGCGTCAAAAATAAACTCTTGGGTTAGGATTGGGCTAGGGTTAGGGCTGGGTTTGGGGCTAGGGTTGTGCTGGGGCTAGGGTTGTGCTGGGGCTAGGGTTGTGCTGGGGCTAGGGTTGTGCTAGGGTTAGCGCTGGGGTTGGGATTTTTTTCAAAAGTAAGAAAAAAAGATGACGATATGGCGACTAGTGTTGAGAGCAAGTGCTCGCTACTTGAGTTTGCATCGGGTGCTCTGGTATGCATTGAGTATCGTGGGTATTTGAGTGACATGCTCGAGTCTCTGCCCCATATGCTTCGCGGCCAAAAAGCTTTACGGGGATTGCCTGCCATGCACGAGCGATCCCCGCATGTTTTTTTTTTGGGTGTCTAATAACCGTGAAACATGCGGAGCAGGGACTCGAGCATGTCACTCGAGCACACGCTGTACATGGTGCATACCTGAGTACCCGATGCAAACTCAAGTAGCGAGCACTTGCGCTCAAGAATAATGACAACTTATTCAATATGATGACCTAATGTAAACAAATTCTGTGCCGTACCTCTGGGTTCAAAATGTTCACTATACACCTTAATAAAATCCTTGAGGGGTATAGTTTCCAAAATGGGGACACTTGTGGGGGAGCTCTACTGTTTAGGCACATCACGGGCTCTCCAAACGCGACATGGTGTCCACTAACAAATTGAATGGAAAATCGGCTCAAATTGTTAGCGGACGCCATGTTGCGTTTGGAGAGCCCCTGTGTGCCCAAACATTGGAGCTCCCCCACAAATGACCCCATTTTGGAAACTAGACCCCCCAAGGCACCTATCTAGATGCATAGTGAGCACTTGAAACCCCCAGGTGCTTCACAAATTGATTCGTAAAAATGAAAAAGTGAAAAAAAAAAACACTTTTTCATTTTTATGAATCAATTTGTGAAGCACCTGGGGTTCCAAGTGCTCACTATGAATCTAGATAGGTGCCTTGAGGGGTCTAGTTTCCAAAATGGGGTCACTTGTGGGGGAGCTCCAATGTTTGGGCACGCAGGGACTCTCTAAATGTAACATGGTATCCGCTAACAAATTGAATGGAAAATCGGCTCAAATTGTTAGCGGACACCACATTGCGTTTGGAGAGCCCCTCTGTGCCCAAACTTTGGAGCTCCCCCACAAGTGACCCCATTTTGGAAACTAGACCCCCCAAGGCACCTTTCTAGATGCATAGTGAGCACTTGGAACCCCCAGGTGCTTCACAAATTGATTCGTAATAATGAAAAAGTGAAAAAAAAAACACTTTTTCATTTTTATGAATCAATTTGTGAAGCACCTGGTGTTCCAAGTGCTCACTATGAATCTAGATAGGTGCCTTGGGGGGTCTAGTTTCCAAAATGGGGTCACTTGTGGGGGAACTCCAAAGTTTGGGCACAGAGGGGCTCTCCAAACGCAATGTGGTGTCCGCTAACAATTTGAGCCGATTTTCCATTCAATTTGTTAGCGGATACCATGTTGCATTTAGAGAGTCCCTGTGTGCCCAAACATTGGAGCTCCCCCACAAGTGACCCCATTTTGGAAACTAGACCCCCCAAGGCACCTATCTAGATGCATAGTGAGCACTTGGAACCCCTAGGTGCTTCACAAATTGATTCATAAAAATGAAAAAGTGTTTTTTTTTTCACTTTTTCATTTTTACGAATCAATTTGTGAAGCACCTGGGGGTTTCAAGTGCTCACTATGCATCTAGATAGGTGCCTTGGGGGGTCTAGTTTCCAAAATGGGGTCATTTGTGGGGGAGCTCCAATGTCTGCAAATATTGAAATACTACTCTGTATACCCCTACAAGGTCATTAATAAATATGTTAAAAAGAAGCGGGCCCAATACTGACCCCTGTTGTACCCCAGTGTTAACTGTGACCCAGTCTGAGTGTGTTCCATCAATAACCACCCTTTGTTTCCTATCACTGAGCCAGTTCTGAACCCACTTACATATATTTTCCGCTATCTCCATTGTTCTCATTTTATGTATCAACCTTTTGTGTGGAACTGTATCAAAAGCTTTTGAAAAGTCCATATACACAACATCCACTGCATTTCCTTGGTCCAGTCCAGAACTTGCCTCCTCATAAAAGCTGATCAAATTAGCTTGACAGGAACGGTCCCTCGTAAACCCATGTTGATATTGGGTCATGAGGTTATTCTTCTTCAGATACTCTAGTATAGCATCTCTTAGAAAACTCTCCAGGATTTTACCCACAGTAGAGGTTAAGCTTACTGAGCTATAATTTCCAAGTTCGGTTTTTGTCCCCTTTTTGAATATTGGCACCACATTTGCTATACGCCAGTCCTGTGCTACAGACCCTGTTATTATGGAATCTTTAAATATTAAAAATAATGTTCATCTATGACTTTACTTAATTCCTGCAGTACTCACGGGTGTATCCCATCCGGGCCCGGGGATTTGTCAACTTTAGTGATTTTTAGATGCCGCCATACTTCCTGCTGGGTTAAACAAGTGACATTTAATGAAGAATTTTTGTTATCACTAATCATGTTTTCTGTCATGTGATTTTCTTGTGTAAATACTGTTGAAAAAAAATCGTTTAGCATATTGGCTTTTTCCTCATCCAACATTTCACCCATAGTATTTTTAAGGGGGCCAACACTATCATGTTTTAGTTTCTTACTATTTATGTAGTTAAAGAATATTTTGGGATTATTTTTACTTTCTCTGGCAATGAGTCTCTTTGTCTCAAACTTTAGTGCCTTGATTTGGTTTTTACAGAATTTATTTTATTTTCTGTATTTATTTAATGCCTCATCACTACCTACTTGCTTTAGTTCTCTAAATGCTTTCTTTTGTCACTTATTGTGCCCCTTACAGCTCTATTTAGCCATAGTGGTTTCCTCCTATTTCTTGCATGTTTATTCCCATAGGGTATATATTGTGCACAGGTCCTATTCAGGATGCTAATAAATGTCTCCTATTTGCTTTGTGTAGTTTTATGTCTCAGGATATCGTCCCAGTTTATTGCACTAAGAACCTCTCTCAACCTTTGGAAATTTGCCTTCCTGAAGTTTACTGTCCTTGTAACCCTTCTACTACACATTTTATTAAAGGATACATGAAAACTTATTATTTTGTTAACACTATTACCCAAGTGACCCCCAGCTCGTATATTTAATATGCGGTCTGGCCTGTTGGTTAATATTAGGTCTAGCAGTGCCCCCCTTCTTGTTGAGTCCTGAACCAGTTATGAAAGGTAATTGTCTCTCATAGTTGTCAGAAACCTATTACCTTTGCTTGAACTACAGGTTTGTGTTTCCCAATGTATTTCCGGGTAGTTAAAGTCCCCCATAATAATGACTTCTCCTTGAGTCGCTGCTTCATCTATTTGCTTTATGAGGATATTCTCTGTTGCTTCCATTATTTTTGGAGACTTATAACAAACCCCTATCAGTAATTTACTATTTTTCACCTCCCCTTATCTCCACCCACAGGGACTCTACATTTTCATTAGATTCATATATATTGTCACGCAAGATGGGTTTTAAGGATGATTTTACATATAAACACCCCCCCCCCCCCTCGCTTGTTTGTACGGTCATTTCTGAACAGACTATAACCCTGTAAATTAACTGCCCAGTCATGGCTCTCATCCAGCCATGTCTCAGATATCCCCACCATGTCATAATTATTTTCCAACAAAATGTATTCTAATTCCTCCATTTTGTTGGTGAGGCTTCTTGCATTAGTGTACATGCATTTTATGTATCTCTCTATACCTCTATTCCTTCTTACTATATTGACTTTTCTAACCCCACCTCCAGTTTCTTTATTTCTGCCCAGGTCACTATCTGCACTATCTTCCCCACCTATAAAATGAATACCCCCCACCACCCCCAATCCCTAGTTTAAACACTCCTCCAACCTTCTAGCCATTTTCTCCCCCAGCACAGCTACACCCTCCCCATTAAGGTGCAGCCCATCCCTAGCGTGGAACCTGTAACCAACTGAGAAGTTGGCCCAGTTCTCTAGGAACCCAAACCCCTCCTTCCTACACCAATTCCTGAGCCACTTATTTATGTCCCTAATTTCCCATAGCCTCTCTGGCGTGGCACATGGTACAGGCAGTATTTCAGAGAATACCAGCTTGGAGGTCCTTACTTGAAGCTTGCAGCCTAAATCCCTGAAATCATCTTTAAGGCCCTTCCACCTACCTCTAACTTTGTCATTTGTGCCAATGTGCACCATAACCGCTGGGTCCTCACCAGCCCCTCCCAGCAATCTGTCAACCCGATCAGCGATGTGCCGGACTCGAGCGCTAGGTAGTCAGCGCACTGTTCGACGATCCTTGTCTTTGTGACAGATTGCCATATCTTTTCCCCTAATAATTGAGTCCCCCACTACCAGCACCTGCCTGGCCTGCCATGCTCTCCTATTTCCCCCCTTACAGGAGCTGACACTCCTCCGACTTTCTGAGGACATGCCTTGCTGCTGCAGTGCTACCCCTGTACTGACACTCCCCTCATCTCCCAACTTTGCAAACTTATTGGAGTGTGCCAGATCAGGACTAGCCTCCCTTGCATTCTTCCCTCTACCCCCCCTTCTAACTGCCACCCAGCTAGCTGCCTCACTGTCCTGCAGCTACCTACTACCACCCTCCCCCACATCTACCCCAGTGAGCAGCTGCTCAGTGAGCAGCAGACTCCTTTCCATATTGTCAATGGAGTGTTGCCAGCTGCTCATTTAGATCTAGTACCTGGGCTTCCAAACGCACAGCATGCACACATCTCGCACAGCAGTATGCACCCATGACCGGCTGTTCAAGGATTGCATACATGTGGCAAGATGTACACTGGATACCATTGTCAATAATGGAGCTCATTTCCTAATGGGGATTGCACTAGACAGAAATGTTAAGTAAAAAGAAATGTAAAGAATTAATAAAATACAGACAGCAATTCAGTCTAAATTCCTCCCTTCCAAACTCCGTGAATCCAAAGTCACTGAATCAGAAGTCACACACTTACTTCCTTTCGAACTTGCGCTCCAGTCACACTCAGCTCGTTCACACTTGCTAAGGAAGAAGATTTAAAGAGTTTTTTTCCCCCTTTAGCAGCAATCCAACCTACAGCTCAATGCACTTCCAAAGGACTGGATGCCCCAACCAGCTGCCCTTTATAAACCAATAATTATGACCCCCTCACCCTTAATGAACCCCTTGTGAGTATAGCTACACCTCAGGATTTAAGTGCAATGTAGTTAACCCTTAAACACACATGTAGTAAAATAAGAAACTGTAGAACTGTAGAGAGCAAATAGGTTTTAAAAAGCCCAATAAAATTAAACGGTAGAAAATCACTCAGCAGTTCACAATTCAGCAACTCACAGCAATTCACAGTGATATTTTCTGCAGGATTCCCAAATACCTTTTCACTGAATCACAAGTCACACACTTTCTTCCGTTTGCACTTACGCTCCGGTCACACTCAGCCTGTTCACAGTCGCTAAGTAAGAAGATTTAAAAAGTTTTTTTTTTTTTTCCTCTTTTGTAGCAATCCAACCTTCAGCTCAATGCACTTTCAATATATTGCTCCATACTGAATAATGGACCCCATGTAATGCTCCATACAGGATTCTGGCCTCCATATAATGCTCCATGCAGGATGGGCCCCATATTTTTATTTATTTATTTTACTCACTTATATAGTGCCATTAATTCCACAGCGCTTTACATACATTATCGGCACTGTTACATAGTTACATAGTTTATAAGGCCGAAAAAAGACAAGCGTCCATCCAGTTCAGCCTATTTCTTGTGCACTGCAGCTATTCCGCAGCGTTGATCCAGGGGAACGCAAAAAAAAAAAAAAAACAAAACAAAAAAAAAAAAAACATGCGGTATAGGCCAATTGACATCATTGAGGAAAAAATTCACTTCCCGACACCAATCTGGATTAATTAACTATCACTAAGCATAAGATGTAATTTTATTGTTCTCAAGAAAGGCGTCCAGGCCTCTCTTGAACTCATTAAGTGAGTTGGACATCACCACTTCCTCTCCCAGAGAGTTCCAGAGTCTCACGGCTCTGACCGTAAAGAATCCCCTTCTATGCTGGTGCAGGAACCTCCTTTCCTCCAGACGCATAGTGTGCCCCCTCGTCTTTGTCACCATCCTTGGTATAAACAGGTCATGGGAGAGATCTCTGTACTGCCCCCTGATGTATTTATACATGTTTATGAGGTCTCCCCTAAGCCTTCTCTTTTCCAACGTAAATAGGCCTAATTTTGACAACCTCTCTGGGTATTCTAGTCCCTCCATTCCCTTTATTACCTTAGTCGCCCTCCTTTGTACCCTCTCTAGCTCCAATATGTCTTTCCTGAGCACCGGAGCCCAGAACTGTGCACAATATTCTAAGTGCGGCCTTACCAGCGCTTTATACAGAGGAAGAACAATGTTCTCATCATAAGCCCCTATTCCTCTTCTGATGCATGCCATGACTCTATTTGCCTTCGCAGCTGCTGCCTGACACTGGGCACTCCAATTTAATTTGCTATTAACCAAGACGCCCAGGTCCTTCTCCGTGTCAGATTTCCCCAACGGTTTCCCATTTAATATGTATGGGTGACTGCTGTTTTTCTTTCCCATGTGCATGACTTTACATTTATCGGCATTGAACCCCATTTGCCATTTTTTGGCCCAACTCCCCAATTTATCTAAATCCTCCTGTAGCTGTGCCCTATCCTCATCTGTGTTAACTACTTTACAAAGTTTAGTATCATCTGCAAATATTGCTATTTTACTATGCAACCCTTCCACTAGATCATTAATAAATATATTAAATAATATAGGGCCCAAGACAGACCCTTGAGGCACCCCACTAGTAACCCTGACACACCCTGAGCTTACTCCATTGATAACCACCCTCTGCTTTCTATCACTCAGCCAGCTATTTACCCACTTACACACATTATCCCCCAGACCAAGCATTCTCATTTTATATACCAACCTTTTGTGTGGCACGGTATCAAACGCTTTGGAGAAGTCAAGGTATACAACATCCACTGACTCTCCCCGGTCCAGCTGTGAGCTCACCTCCTCGTAGAAGGCAATCAGGTTTGTTTGGCAGGAGCAATCTCTCATGAATCCATGTTGATATGGAGTTAGACAGTTATTATCATTAAGATATTCTACAATAGCATCTCTAAGAAATCCTTCAAACAATTTACCCACAACAGACGTTAAGCTGACTGGTCTATAGTTCCCTGGGTCACTTTTAGACCCCTTTTTGAATATTGCTACCACATTTGCTTGGCGCCAGTCTAGTGGGGCAGTCCCTGTCCATAAAGAGTGCTTGAATATAAGATACAGCGGTCTGTCTATCACATTACTTAATTCTTTTAGTACCCGGGGGTGTATGCCATCTGGGCCTGGTGACTTGTCTATTTTGATATTATTTAGGCGTTTCTGAACTTCCTCCTGGGTTAGGTGGGTGATATTTAGCGGAGGGTTTACTTTATTACTTTGCATTTCCTCCGATAAATTGTTTTCTTTTGTGAAAACAGTGGAGAAGAAGCTATTGAGTAGGTTTGCTTTACCCTCATTGCCCTCTATGATTTTACCCAGGTTATTTTTCAATGGGCCAACTCCATCAGTTTTAATCCTTTTACTGTTTATATAGTTAAAGAACAGTTTGGGATTCGTTTTACTTTCTTTGGCAATTAGTCTCTCTGTCTCCTCTTTTGCTATTCTTATTTGTTTCTTACAGATTTTGTTTTTTTCCCTATAAGTTATTAGCGCTTCCTCGCTGCCTTCTTGTTTAAGTTTACCGAAAGCCCTTTTTTTGTTTTTCATTGCCCTCTTGACTTCCTTATTTAGCCACATTGGCTTCCTCCTATTCCTAGCCCTTTTATTCCCATAAGGTATGTACCTTCTACAGTGACTATGTAGGACTGTTTTGAAAATTTCCCATTTTCTATCCGTGCTCCTATTACTGAAGATACTATCCCAGTCTATAAGGTGAAGGGCATCTCTTAGCTGATCAAACTTTGCCCTCCTGAAGTTCAGTGTTTTTGTGACTCCCTTGCTGGGCACCCTACTGAAGCACATGTGGAATTGTATAATGTTGTGGTCACTATTTCCCAGGTGCCCCCCAACCTGCACCTCAGTTATTCTGTCTGGCCTGTTAGTTAATATTAAGTCTAAAAGGGCCGTCCCTCTAGTTGGTTCCTGCACAAGTTGTGACAAATAATTGTCTTTGATAATTGACAGAAACCTGTTTCCTTTCTGAGATCTACAGCTTTCGGTTTCCCAGTCTATCCCCATTGGGGCTCACAATCTATATTCCCTATCAGTATGTTTTTGGAGTGTGGGAAGAAATCAATGCAAACACGGGGAAAACATACAAACTCCTTGCAGATGTTGTCCTTGGTGGGATTTGAACACAGGACCCCAGTGCTGCAAAGCAACAGTGCTAATGCTCCATGCAGGCTTGTCCCCATACAATGCTCCATCCAGAATACTGGCCCCAATATAATGCTCCATCCAGAATACTGGCCCCAATATAATGCTCCATCCAGAATACTGCCCCCAATATAATGCTCCATGCAGAATACTGGCCCCAATATAATGCTCCATCCAGAATGCTGGCCCCATATAATGCTCCGTTCAGAATACTGGCCCCATATGATGCTCCATACAGGATTCTGGCCCCATATAACGCTCCATACAGAATACTGGCCCCCATATAGTGCTCCATGCAGGCTGGGCCCCAAATAATGCACCATGCAGGCTGAGCCCCATATAATGCTCCATGCAGGCTGGGCCCCAAATAATGCTCCATGCAGGCTGGGCCCCATATAATGCTCCATGCACCCTGGGTCCCATAGGATGCTCCTTGCAGGCTGGGTGCCATACAATGCCCCACATAATGCCCCACGCAGTCAGGGCCCCATATAATGCTCCTCGCAGGCTGGGCCCCATATAATGCTTCATCCTGTATGGGCTCCATATAATGTCCCATGTTGTATGGCCCCCATATAATGCCCCATCCTGTATGGGTTCCATATAATGCCCCACCTTGTATGGGCCCCATATAATGCTCCATGCCTCCATACATAAAAAAATAAAATAATCAAATACCTCTCCTCGCTGCGGCTACTCTGCTCTGCTCCGGACTCCTCAGCGTCGCCTTCTTCCTGCTCTCTGCGCTGTGACTGCACGCCGGGATACCCGACGGTGAGTGGGCCCCCCGTCTGCTCAGGGCCCCGGTGCTTGCCTGGGTGCTGACGCTGGGCCTGGTTATAAGGTATAGCAGTACAGGATCACTGCTATTCCTTATGACCTGTCAGTGCTGCAGACTGTACTGTGCATGATCAAGCTATCTTGATAGTGCCTGGTGACCCGAATGTCGACATGACAACACTGGCACTGAGTGCTGGCTGTCATTTGTCAGAATCAGCTGACACCCGGCAGCGATCACGCCCGCATAGCCTCTGTGCCCACGCGATTGCCAAGATGTAATAATGCGTCTCTGGTCCATAAAGCCCAGAGCACACGGACGTATTATTACGTATAATGTCAGAAAGGGGTTAAAATAATTTATGTCTTTTGTATTATCAACCAAACCTGCTCCTTTGGTGCGTTTTTTTTTGATAGAGCAAGGAGGAAACTTCTTTTTCTCTAACCTTTTTTAGGTGGGAACTTAGCGCGAGCAATTAACCTCGAATAACAGCTTTATTTGCTTCCCAAACCACTGGGGGAGGGGTGCCAGATCCTGAGTTTTCAAGGAAGTAGAAATCTAAAACCTTGGATATTTTGGTAAAAATTTCCTCATTACCCAGCATAGATTTGTTTAACCTCCATGTAAAGTGAAGATATGGCCAATTCCAAGAATACAGGTTCATGATGAGATAGCGTTATAAAACCAATTGAGGTAGATTTAATCAGGGACAAACACAAGCTTTGAAGAAAGATGTAGTCGAGTCTATGATATGTGGAGTGTGGATTAGAGAAAAAAGTATAATCTTTCATAGAGGTTGAGGAGGCTCCAGATGTCAATAAGTTGTAAGGAATTTAAAGATAAATGGATTCTTTTGAGGACTCTTTATGACGAAGTGGAGAGACCAGTGGAAAAGTCAAAGAGTGGATTTAAAGTGGTGTTAAGATCTATACCTAGTATGAGAATGCCCTCTTTGAAGGAATTCAGGGTCTCTAATGTTCTGATGAGCCATGCTGATTGGCCCTTGTTTGGTACTTCAAGGTTACAGAGTGTGACAGTGGTATTAGTAACATATCCCTTAACAAAAACTTATCTGCCTTCTGCATCAATTAAGTGATCTTTTGACGTGAAGGGCAAAATTTGGGGTATTGCAATGCTAACTCCCTTAGCTGTAGCTGAGCTACACCTATGGAACCATAGACTAAAATTACCGTATTTTTCGGACTATAAGACGCACCGGATCATAAAATGCACCTAGCTTTTAGAGGAGGAAAAGAGAAAAAAAATATAAGCAAAAAATGTGGTCATGATGCCCTGTTAAGGGGGAGGGGGTCTGCTTCTGACACTGTTATAGGTGTAATGTCCCCTAATTCTGTTAATATCCCCCATCCTGGTATATATGGCCTTCTCTCTCCTATTATACGTGGCCCTCATCCCCATCCTGATATGTATGGCACCCCAATCCCCCATCCTGGTATGCAAGGCTCCCACATCCCTCTTCCTGGTATGTACAGTATGGCACTCTTCATCCTGTTATGTATGGCCCCCCTCACACCCATCCTGGATTGTATGGCACCTTCATCCTCTTCCTGATCTGTATGGCACTCTTCATCCCTATATGTATGTCCCCCCTCATCCTGGTATGTATAGCCCCCCTCATCCTGGTTTGTATGGCTCCCTACATCCATGTATGTATGGCCCCTTCATCCCTGTATGTATGGCTCCCTTCATCCTTGTATGTATGGCCCCCCTCATGCCTCATCCCTGTATGTATGGCCCCTCTCATGCCTCATCCCTGTATGTATGGCTCCCCTCATCCCGCTATGTATGGCCCCCCTCATCCTTGTATGCATGGCCCCCTCATCCTGGTAGCCGCGCAGCAGCTAAAGTGTGTGCGCTATTAGGGAGAATGAATGGTCACTGCTCCCCATACACGCAGTCCCGGCATGGTGAGCAGTGACTATTCCATTACAGAGTGTGACACAGCGCTGGAGGAGAGAGGAAGTGAGTATGAGTGTTTATTTTTTTTTTCTGTGCAGCGTGACGGGTATTAGGGGGTGCCAAGCATACCTGAATGAGGGGGACATAAATACAGGGATGAAAGGGGCCATAGATACAGGGATGAGGGGGGCAATACATACAGGGTGCCATACTTACCAGGAGCCGGGCTGCAGGCACAGTGTGCCAGTTATTAAGGAAAATTAATATTCACTACTCCCCACGCCCATGGACGTGGGGAGCAGTAAATATTCATTTTCTTTAGTAGTGGGCACAGTGTAGGCTGCAGCAGGTGGCTGCTGCCTCCTATGCACCGCTATTCCGCCACTGTCGCTTCCCCCACCACCCACAGCCACAGTATTTATGTATATCGGACTATAAGACATACCCCCACTTTGCTCCAATATTTTGGAGGAAAAAATTGCGTCTTATAGTCTGAAAAATACAGTAGATCCAGAAATATTTGGAGTGCGGCCTGATTTGCAGGCTATTGAAGCATACTATGGAACCTTGATTTCCAAATGAAAACCTTCTGAACTGTGTCAATGACTGCCTTCTGGACATCTGTCAAGTCAGCAGTCTTTCCCATGATTGTGGAGCCTACTGAAAAAGATTAATTGATCTTTTTAAACGCTTAGGAAGCCTTTGCAGGTGTTTTTTGTTAATTATTTTACTTTACTGAGAAAATTAGTTTTGTGTTTTCATTGGCTGTAAGCCATAATCATCAACATTAACAGAAATAAACACTTGAAGTAGATCACTCTGTTTTTAATGACTCTATATAATATATCAGTTTCACTTTTTGTATTGAAGAACTGAAATGAATTAACTTTTTGATGATATTCTAATTTAGTGAGATGCACTTGTACTTGTAACTTGAAGACATACTTGTAACTTGAAGGTGAGCATGTGGGTAAACATATTGTAGTACAGAGTCAAAGAAAAATATCTATGGTGTGATGTGTTCACTACGGACCCTCTCTATCATAATTATATTCTCACCACATTTTACTATCACTTTCATTTTACTATTACTTAAACAAAAACCAAGTTTTATGTCCTGCTACAGATAGATTATTGCAATGGTCTTCGGCCTTCCTGCAATTTATTGTAATTTCATCCCTCCAATGAGCATTTCTTCTGCAGGTTTATTCAAACACGACATAAACCAGTGCAGAGATCAACATAAACGTGGCCTTTCTGGCAATATGAGAAAACAAAACATAACTTATAGCACTGTCCATATACCTGTTGGGATCTGTCCCCTCAGGGTACAATCAACAGTCCTGCACAGTTGCACATAACCTCTTCCCTGGAGGTCTCTGGCCTCTACACACACAGAGAGAGAAAAAAAACATCAGTGGCTGGGCATTAAATTTCCTGAACCAAACCCTTGGGGTGGAGATGTGGTGAGTAGACGCTGCTGCATGTAACAGAGCAGGGCTTGAACAGCACAGATGCCGGGGAAGCGGCCCTGCACAGATGCCGGGGAAGCAGCCCGGGCCCCGATAACGAGTGGGCCCCCCTGATGGCCCAGGGCCATGTGACATGCCTGAGGCCCTGCACTGCCACATGACTGAGGAGCTGGACGGGACACAGGCCAGGGGGCAGGTAAGCGAGCTTCCCCAATCCCCATATAAAAAATATTTTTAATGTGTGTGCGCATGTATGATGTGAATGTCTGTGTATGTCAGTGTGTATGACTGTGTGTATATATTTATGTCTGTTTTATATGTGTCTTTAAGAATGTGTTCAAATATGTATGTGTGTGTATCTGTGCGTGTCTGTATATTGTGTGTGTATATCTGTGTACCATGTTCATGTGTGTATGTGTGTGCATGCCTGTGTACCGTGTGCATGCGCATGTCTGTGTACTGTGTGTGCATGTCTGCGTATTGTGTGCATGTCTGCGTATTGTGTGTGTGTGCGTGTCTGCTTTTTGTGTGTGTGCATGTCTGCGTACTGTGTGTGTGCGTGTCTGCGTATTGTGTGTGTGCGTGTCTGCGTATTGTGTGTGTGTGCGT
The DNA here is from genome assembly GCF_046119375.1 of Phyllobates terribilis. Lineage (NCBI taxonomy): Eukaryota > Metazoa > Chordata > Amphibia > Anura > Dendrobatidae > Phyllobates > Phyllobates terribilis. The sequence continues at coordinate 728,928 of NW_027362972.1, read as the reverse complement.
CTCTGCGTATTGTGTGTGTGTGCGTGTCTGCGTATTGTGTGTGTGCGTGTCTGCGTATTGTGTGTGTGCGTGTCTGCGTATTGTGTGTGTGTGCATGTCTGCGTACTGTGTGTGTGCGTGTCTGTGTACTGTGTGTGTGCGTGTCTGCATACTGTGTGTGTGTGCGTGTCTGCGTACTGTGTGTGTTTGCGTACTGTGTGTGTGTGCGTGTATGCGTACTGTGTGTGTGCATGTCTGCGTACTGTGTGTGTGTGCGTGTCTGCGTACTGTGTGTGTGTGCGTGTCTGCGTACTATGTGTGCATGTCTGCGTACTATGTGTGCGTGTCTGCATACTGTGTGTGTGCGTGTCTGCGTACTGTGTGTGGGCCTGCGTGTCTGCGTACTGTGTGTGGGCCTGCGTGTCTGCGTACTGTGTGTGTGTGCGTGTCTGCGTACTGTGTGTGCGTGCATGTCTGCGTACTGTGTGTGCGTGCATGTCTGCGTACTGTGTGTGCGTGCATGTCTGCGTACTGTGTGCGTGTCTACGTACTATGTGTGTGCGTAAGTGTCTGCGTACTATGTGTGCGTGTCTGCATACTGTGTGTGTGCGTGTCTGCATACTGTGTGTGTGAGTGCGTGTCTGTGTACTGTGTGTGTGCGTGTCTGCATACTGTGTGTGTGTGCGTGTCTGCGTACTGTGTGTGTTTGCGTACTGTGTGTGTGTGCGTGTCTGCGTACTGTGTGTGTGCATGTCTGCGTACTGTGTGTGTGCGTGTCTGCGTACTGTGTGTGTGTGCGTGTCTGCGTACTATGTGTGCGTGTCTGCGTACTATGTGTGCGTGTCTGCATACTGTGTGTGTGCGTGTCTGCGTACTGTGTGTGGGCCTGCGTGTCTGCGTACTGTGTGTGTGTGCGTGTCTGCGTACTGTGTGTGCGTGTCTGCGTACTGTGTGTGCGTGCATGTCTGCGTACTGTGTGTGCGTGCATGTCTGCGTACTGTGTGTCTGTGTGCGTGTCTACATACTGTGTGTGTGCCTGCATGTCTGCGTACTATGTGTGTGCGTGAGTGTCTGCGTACTATGTGTGCGTGTCTGCATACTGTGTGTGTGCGTGTCTGCGTACTGTGTGTGTGTGCGTGCATGTCTGCGTACTGTGTGTGTGCATGCATGTTTCCATTTGTTAAGGATGAGGGGGCAGCCTGGGACCTGTGTTGTGTACCTATATTTCTCCGCCGTATCTGTGCTTCATGAATCGTGGTATGTGCTAAAGGCGTCTACTGAGACTGTTTCGCCCGGGGCCCACAAAAACCTGGAGCCGGTCCTGGTAGGAGATCTGCTATGTTCCCAAATGATAATCCGCATGTGCTGTGCACATGCTGCGGAAATTTCCGCTGCGGTTATCATTGCGGAAAAGTCCGCAGCACTACCAATTATTTTGCGGAATCGCGGCGATTTCACCACCATTGACTTGCGTTGAATCGCTTAATATCCGCATGACTACATGTGCACATGTGGATATTAAACGATTCAATGTGCGGATGGCACCCAGGTCTGGCGAAGAGGAGACTCTCCTCCAGACTCGGGTACAATAGTACCTGTAAAAAAAAAAAAAGAATTTAAAATAAAAAAATACATTATACAGTCATATGAAAAAGTTTGGGCACCCCTATTAATCTTAAGCTTAATGTTTTATAAAAATTGGTGTTTTTGCAACAGCTATTTCAGTTTGATATATGTAATAACTGTTGGACACAGTAATGTTTCTGCCTTGAAATGAGGTTTATTGTGTTAACAGAAAATGTGCAATCTGCATTCAAACAAAATTTGACCGGTGCATAAGTATGGGCACCCTTATCATTTTCTTGTTTTAAATACTCCTGCCTACTTTTTACTGACTTACTAAAGCACTTTTTTTGGTTTTGTAACCTCATTGAGCTTTGAACTTTATAGCCAGGTGTATGCAATCATGAGAAAAGCTACTTAAAGTGGCCACTTGCAAGTTGTTCTCCTGTTTGAATCTCCTCTGAAGAGTGGCATCATGGGCTCCTCAAAACAACTGTCAAATGATCTGAAAACAAAGATTATTCAACATAGTTGTTCAGGGGAAGGATACAAAAAACTGTCTCAGAGATTTAACCTGTCAGTTTCCACTGTGAGGAACATAGTAAGGAAATGGAAGAACATAGGGACAGTTCTTGTTAAGGCCAGAAGTGTCAGGACAAGAAAAACATCAGAAAGGCAGAGAAGAAGAATGGTGAGATCAGTCAAGGACAATCCTCAGACCACCTCCAGAGAGCTGCAGCATCAACTTGCTGCAGATGGTGTCACTGTGCATCGGTCAACTATACAACGCACTTTGCACAAGGAGAAGCTGTATGGGAGAGTGATGCGAAAGAAGCCGTTTCTGCAAGTACGCACAAACAGAGTCGGCTGAGGTATGCAAAAGCACATTTGAAGAAGCCTATTTCTTTTTGGAAGAAGGTCCTGTGGACTGATGAAACCAAGATTGAGTTGTTTGGTCATACAAAAAGGCGTTATGCATGGTGGCAAAAAAACACAGCATTCCAAGAAAAACACTTGCTACCCACAGTAAAATTTGGTGGAGGTTCCATCATGCTTTGGGGCTGTGTGGTCAATGCCGGCACTGGGAATCTTGTTAAAGTTGAGGGATGCATGGATTCCACTCAGTATCAGCAGATTCTTGGCAATAGTGTTCAAGAATCAGTGAAAAGTTGAAGTTACGCAGTGGATGGATCTTTCAGCAAGACAATGATCCAAAACACCACTCCAAATCTACTCAGGCATTCATGCAGAGGAACAATTACAATGTTCTGGAATGGCCATCCCAGTCCCCAGACCTGAATATCATTGAACATCTGTGGGATCATTTGAAGAGGCTGTCCATGCTCGGCGACCATCAAACTTAACTGAACTGGAATTGTTTTGTAAAGAGGAATGGTCAAAAATACCTTCATCCAGGATCCAGGAACTCATTAAAAGCTACAGGAAGCGACTAGAGGCTGTTATTTTTGCAAAAGGAGGATCTACTAAATATTAATGTCACTTTTCTGGTGAGGTGCCCATACTTATGCACCTGTCAAATTTTGTTTGAATGCAGATTGCACATTTTCTGTTAGTACAATAAACCTCATTTCAAGGCAGAAACATTACTGTATCCAACAGTTATTACATATATCAAACTGAAATAGCTGTTGCAAAAACACCAATTTTTATAAAACATTAAGCTTAAGATTAATAGGGGTGCCCAAACTTTTTCATATGACTGTACTTACCTTTTGATTTGTCCCCGGTCTCCATAGCGTCCTGGCTCCCCGGCAGCTCACGTTGGTCTAAAAGGACCTTCCATGACGTCATTTATTCATGTGACGGGTCACATAACCGCTGACGTCGGTGGTCGCGTGACCCGTCGCATAACTAAATTACGTCATGGAAGGTCCTTTTACACCACCACGAGACACCGTAGAGACCGGACCATCGGAAGGTGAGTATATGTTTTTTTGTTGTTTTTTTTTACCATTTTTATTCTTTATTTTAACAAACTTGGTCACTCTTTATAAAATCCATGCCGTTTGCTTGGATTTATATAGTGTGACAAAGTTGTCAAGCACTTGCCAAGTGATGCTAAAATCGCTTGGAAAGCTCTTGACAACCCGCATGCGAAATCGCATGATCAAAACCCTTCACAAACGCTTGTCCATGACTGAAAAAACGCATGTAAACCCGCATGTTTTTTTTTCTGCCAGGTAGATGCAGAAACGCTCAGGAAAAATCCGGAGCATTTCTGCATCATGGGCACATAGCCTAACAGCCACTCACAAAAAAGATCCATCCCTGTCATGGCCGATTAACCCCTCTGAGCAAATAACATGCTGGAGTCAAATGGTTTTCACATTACGGGAGATAGCAATCTGCGTGATGCATATCTCCCCCCTACTTACATTGCCAGTGATCCTTTCAAACCGTCCTGGCAGGTTTTGACAACTGGATGTGGTGTTCAGCTTTTACACCATTTATGGTTTCTGGTCTCGGTCAGAATACCGACTCTGGATCAACCTTATGGAACGGAAAACAATTTTTCTGACTTTCAGTTTTTCCTCATGCTGAGGAACCTTTAGCTTTGAGAACAGATGGACATCTCGACAGCGATGGCCTACTTTGAACCATTAGCAGAGCACATAGTGTGGTTGCTGACTTTGCCAGGCTAGTTAAACCTTGTGTCTGTTCACTTGGCTTGTTGCATTCCGTGACATGCTGTAACATTCCCAGAGTCCCCTATTCAAAAGAAAGAGACTAAAAAAGGCTTCTTTCAGGCTCATTATGGAGGAGAAAGTTTCTGCATACCATTTGTTTATTGTAAAGGAAGCGCAGTGGGATGTGCCTTCCTACACAGAATGCCACAGCAAAGGAGGGTTTACTATGTAATATAGGTTTTCCTTAGTCAGCTTCTATAGCGGATAGATGCCTTGACACTCATCCTGACCGTGGCCAATGTCAGACATATACCTCTTGAGGGCATGCACCTACCAGTGAACACAAATGCTGTGTATACCTAGCTTCACAGTTGATCACATTAGTTTGAACTTCTTTAGTGCCAATGTCAAGTGTGACAGTGACATTTAACTGACTACTACATAGTGGTCCTCAGTTCTGTTGACCATCGGCCCTCCATGTAGTACAACCACAGGTTTCTGAAGGGTTATTGTAAAGTTTTTTGTTTTATTTTTAAGTAGTAAATGAAAAATCTATGTAAATTTGGAATCTCATAAGTAAACTGGCCTGTAGAGCAGAGTCAACATATCACCAACAGATTACCATTAAGTGAACGGCGTTAATCAGTGATGAGAGAACACTAAAATGCTCAGGTGCTCGTTGCTAAGGTCAGGCAAATCGTAATGCTCGGATGGTCAACACAAGCAGCCCAATGTTATTCAGTGGGAAACTCGAGCATTTTTCCGGCGGTTCCCCCGGAGTTCTGAAGGGGGCCGAAAAATTGGCCAAATCGGTGGAAACAGTGCTGAATTGTTATGGAAACAGCATGGGGAAGACCTCTGGAAGCATTGACTCCCTGGTCACTGCTGTTAACATTTTTACTCCACTTTTACTGACTGAGAATAAAACATACAAAAACTAAGCCAAAATGGACTTTCCTTGAAAAAATGGTAAGGAACATTCTTTCCAGGGTAATGACTTGTATGTAAAGCAAAAACACAAATGCTCCACCAAACGTTGGCCTATGTTCACACATAGCGTTTTTAATGCATTTTTGCACTTTTGCATTGCTTTCAACAATGAAAAATACATACATCAGTAAATGTGATTTTAACATTTTACTACCTTATCTGGCCATATGGTGTTTAAGACATGATAAGACAAATCCTGTTTCATTTATGAAGGAGGTACTCTGAAAGTCGCAAAGCCTATTTTTACAAGGCCTTCACTTTGCCCTTACTATTGTTAGACAGCCGTCAGCCGGCTATGCTTTGTTGTTCCCATTATTAAGGAGTGGGTCTCTTATTGTCACGGGTGTGTCAGAAGTGGCAGACAGTCGCCCTGCAGTTGGCTGCAGGAGATCTCTACTTTTGGCATTACAGACATCTTACAGACTGTCTGGCTATGTGCCCACGATGCAGAAATGAAGCAGAAAATTTCTGCAGCATTTCTGCATCTCCCTGGCAGAAAAAACGCATGCAGATTGTGCATGCGTTTTTCCTGCAGAATACATGCGGATCCACATGCGGATTCACATGCGTTTCCGCATGCAGATTGACAAGCGCTTTCCAGGCGATAGCATCACTTGGAAAGTGCTTGACAACTAGGTCACACTGTATAAATCCTTGCAACCAGCATGGATTTATACAGTGTGAACCGTAAAAATTAAAACAAATAAAGCTATACTCACCCCCGAGGCCCCGGCGTGGATGCAGCGCTCGTTCATGTCTGGTTCCCGGCTGCCGGCATATTGCGAGACAGAGCGGTGAAGGGCCTGCGGTCACATGACTGTGACGTCACCGCAGGTCCTCAAGCGATGCCGGCATTCAGAGAGAAGACGCCGGACAGGTGAACATAACTTTATTTGTTATTTTATTCTTTTTTTTACAGGTAAAATGGTACCCAGGTCTGGAGGAGAGTCTTCTCTCCTCCAGAACTGGGTACCATCCGCACATAGAGACGCATAGAAGCCGCTTGTACAAATGTACAGTCGCGGTTTCTATGCATCTCAATGCAAGTCAATGGCGGGAGTTCCGCTGCGCTTCCGCAAAATTAAATGACATGCTGCGGATTTTTGTACGCAGCATAAACGCTGCGGAAAAATCCGCATCATGTGCATAGAACATGCGGAATCCCATTGGGGACCATGGGGTGCGGATTACCTAGCGTTTAACAAGCGTTTATGCTGCGGAAATTCCGCAGCATAAACGCTTGAAAAACGCTACGTGGGCACCCAGCCTCTCTAGGACCTAGCGGCTAACTTCCTCTTGTTAAATAACTCCCTGCTCTGGGTGTATAAATACCTGCTGTGTATCATAGGGAGGTACTGGCAATATTCATTTACTTCTTGTGAAGGCTTTTGCAAGAGCAGTACTGCTTCCTCTCTGGTGCCTGAGTACGTGTGCGCATTTGTCTGGAGTTGTCTAAAGCTAAACAATTTCCCCTGTTTGTCATCCCTTGTTGCCTTTAGTGTTCTGTGGGGATCGACTACTGCTCATCTCCTCCCTTCCCTAGCCTGAGTCTAACGCCAGGGAAGGACAGAGCGAGGTACGCGTGCGGCGATTGGTGAAGAGCCAATATAGGGTCGATAGGGGAGATGGGATGACATTAGACCAGACTAGGAGGTTTCCACTCCCCCCTTTCCCTAGAGTCTGGGCTCTCTTTTTCTCTTCCCTTTGTGTTGCACTAAGTCTTTCCACACTTTGCATGACATTATCGCTGGCCAAGCACATTTTGAAAAGGAAAAAAAAAACAAAAAAAAAGACACTTTTTTTCTCTGTGTGTTTTTGGGCATGGGCCTTTTTTTTTTCCTTTCTCCCCTGGTTTGGGTTCAGTTGCAGAGCTCGCAGAGCAGTTACGCTCTCTGTTTCTGGAGGTGAATGACCTCCGCTGTAATGTTAAACAGCAGCATAGGTGGCTTCAGGTTGCCAATGTTGGGTCTCTGCATGTAGGCCTGCCCAGCCTGAACCCAAGGTTGCCCTCCCGGACAGGTATTCTGGAGGTAGGGACAAGTTTTTTGTATTCAAGGAGGCATGCAAATTGTATTTTGAACTTCGTCCTTATTCCTCCTGAAATGAGGAGCAACGGATTGGAATTGTGATCTCTCTACTGCAGGGAGATCCTCAGTCGTGGGCGTTTTCTTTACCCCAGGACTTGGTTTGTCTCCAGTCTTTGGAGGTTTTTTTTGAGGCTCTGTCCCTCATCTATGATGACCCTGACCGAGTCGCCTTGGCTGAGTCGGTTAGTGTAAATGTACAATTCGGAATTCTGTATATGGGCAACGGATTCCAAATGGAATGACTCAGCCCTTAGAAGTCAATTTTGTGAGGGGCTTTCTGAAAGGTTGAAAGATACCTGAAACCCCTCAGTCCTTGGAGGCTGCCATGCCGTTGGCCATACGTCTTCAGAGATGCCTTTGGGATAGACGAGTGATACCACCTTCTCCGAGGCCTTCTGGTCGGGGTTGTGTACCTCTGCAGGGGGAGCAGTCTAGGGGTGTACCAGTACTGGGCTAGGTGGAGGAACCCATGCAGTTAGGGCGTATCTCTGCATCATACATCTCCCTGAAGATTTGCAAGAAAAAAGGCGTATTTTTTTTGTGGGAAAAAGGGACATTTTGTTGGGACCTGTCCTTCAATTCCTAAGCAAAAGGAGACTCGATTAACTCTTGGTAGTCTGAAGTTGGATAACCAAGAGCACATAGTGTGGTTGCTGACTTTGCCAGGCTAGTTAAACCTTGTGTCTGTTCACTTGGCAAACATGAAGGATTTCATTGCGGCAAGTCTGGAGAAGGGACATATCAGACCCCCATCTTCGTCCGTGGCGGCAGGGTTCTTCTTTGTGAAGAAAAAAGATGACTGTCTACATCCCTGTTTAGATTTACGGGCATTAAATCAAATTACTATCCGTGGTCCATACCCTCTTCCTCTGATTCCTGATTTGTTCATCCAGGTTGTGGGAGCTAAGGTAGTCTCCAAGTCGGATTCAAGGGGAGCCTCCAATCTGGTTAGAATCAGAGAGGGGGAAGTCCAGAGCTGTAAAGTCGAGGTCGGTGATCATTTTGGTGGAGTCGGAATTGTAGTCGGTATAAAATGCAGGGCTGTGGAGTCGGTAAACCAAACCTTCGACTCCAACTCCGACTCCTCAATTTCCATGACACCCACTCCAACTCCGACTCCACGATTCCATCGTATATTGCTTTGGAATTCCTAACTAAATAAACCATCATTTCTCTCCCTAGCTCAGCAGCACCTCTCCCTACTCTGCCTGTCTGAAGGGTAGGGTCTTTATGACCGACAAGTCTTGAATCTGGAATTTCTATGAACAATAAAATATTTCAGTCTATGTGAAGAAGCCAGTGCCAGGTCCTACTTGTGCACCGAAGTATACCCAGAAGTGTAGTGTTTGGTATCATAAGTATTTTTTCTCAGGAGTTGGAGCCAAAACCAGGAGTGGGTGATAAATGAAGAATTTGTGCTTTTGTTTCTATTATACCTTTTCTTTGATTGTTCTTCACCTGGTTTTGACACCCACTCCTGAAAAAATATACTGACCGAATACTGACCAAATACTGATAGTGGGGCCGTGGCCAAATACGGATAGTGGGGCTATGGCCTAAGGCCAAGGATTGAAACTCACAATTTAATCATTGAATTCGGGTTTTTTCTTTTTGTCCCATTGCCACAGGTATATAAAATCCAGCACCTAAATATGCAGCCTGCCCCTTCAAACATTTGTGAAAGATTGACTCATTTTAAAGAGCATCCTGAATTCAGCATGTTTCTGTAAGGCCTCATACCCATATGTGAGAAAAAAAAGGTCCGTATTCTAGACCGAAGAAACGGACGAGTGCCATGCGAGTGTCATGCGACTGCTATGCGATTTTTCACACCTAGCATCCGTATGGCATCTATATACAATGCGTTTTTTTTCTCTGCAGCTATTATTCTGCAATCACTTACAGGATCATTTACAGTGTTCTGTGCTACAGAATGGTAATGTATCTGTAAAAATCAGATGGCATACAGATGGTCCTCATGCCGTCCGTTTTTTTTTCTCGCACCTATTGACTTGCATTGGCGAGTCTCGTCCGAGATACGCGGCAATATGCAGCATGCTGCGATTTTTTTTCTCAGTTCGATTTCAGCTGAGAAAAAAAATCGCAAATTAGATGTAACCCATTGATTAACATTGGTCAGAGTGCAATCCGATTTTTTATCGGATTGCACTCTTCCGTTTTTCTCGCAAGTGAGCCCTAATAACATGTTGTCACAAGTCAGTTCATGAAAGTCCAAAACAGACATGGTTGGGTGAGTTTGGAGTGGAAGAACTTGACTGACCTCAACTCTATCAGATACATTTTGGTTGAACTAGAGATTACAAGCCAGGTCCTCTTGTCCAACATCAGTCGCTAACCTGATAAATTCTCTTCTGGATGAATAGATAAAAAATTGCACACACAAAAAAAAAGGTTTTTTTAAAATGCCTTCCAAATGCGTGGGAGCTGTAATATTTGCAAAACGAGATCAACTCCATATTAATGACCATGCATTTAGAATGGAATATCATAAAAGCTCCTTTGGGATTAATGTGTATGTGTCCCAATTGTTTTATCCCAATAGTGTGTAATAGGTTCTGCATGTGTAAATCTTAAGGTGAATGAGAATTATAATCAGTTTTTGTATAAATTGTAGGAAACTATAAACAAAAAGAAAAAGCAAAAAAAACAGTCCATTGGAAGACGCCGGTAACAGATAATGAAGATGAGGAGGTGCAGCCAAGGTAAGCAAGAAATATGGCTATCATTCCGGTATTGTTACATTGTAGTATAAGGCTCTGTTCACATGTCCAGTAGTTATTTCCATTTTTGGATCCATTTGATATGATAAAAATGGAAATATTTAATGCAAAATTATGTCATTTAAATAGGGACGAGAATGTCTTAAATTGTCTTCTTTTTTTACTGCAGTCCATTTTTTTAGCATGATAAATGTGAGGAGCTGCCCATTTTCTAAAGACTATGATACTTTTCCAGCAACGGACCACCATTTTTGTTAATATTATTATTGTGTTTTATTAGTGATTTACTTGTCATGTTTTATATAGTTCTGCTAACTTGTCAGTGTGTACACTAGATTCACTTGTAAAATGTCCAGCATTCCACTAATCTGTATCTCAGGACATCTTTATCACAGGAGTCCATTGTTTCAACAGCCAATGGTCTCATTAGTGGATTGAGACACAGTGGAGCCGTCATCACAGGGGGTCTTACATCTTTTCTCAAATGAAGGCTTCTAGAATATTCTTCATTGCTTTTGGCTTACAGTGAATGCTTGAGTGGGAGGGTGATCACTTCTGTGCTGGGAGGTGGCTGACCCCAGAGATGTAGAGAAAAAGACATGTTTTAGTGGGAGAGTTGATGGAAGGACACTGAAGAGATAGGACCTATGGCTGTGGCAGAAGAGATGATGGATGGATGGCTTGTGGAGTGTTGGAGCTCAGTTATCAACTGATCCCAGGTTGAGAACTTAAGGACTGAGAGAACTGTATTTTGGCCATTTACTTGGAATGCAAAATTATGTCATTTAAATGGGGACAATAATGTCTTAAATTGTCTTCTTTTTTTACTGCAGTCCATTTTTTTAGCATGATAAAAGTCAGTGGTACATGGATCTTAATGGATGTCATCTGCCGTGCCACCTGTTAACTAATTGTTTTTTAGAACTGTGAATGCCCAGAACACTGGAGGTGTTCAGAGACACTTGTAGTAAATTTGTAGCAAGCTGTAAATGTTTTGTGCTACATGTTTTCCCAGACATTCGTGCCTGAATACGCCTGGGAAGAAAAGGAGAAGAGGATGTATAATATATATGTATATATACAGTACAGACCAAAAGTTTGGACACACCTTCTCATTTAAAGATTTTTCTGTATTTTCTTGACTATGAAAATTGTACATTTACACTGAAGGCATCAAAACTATGAGTTAACACATGTGGAATTATATACTTAACAAAAAAGTGTGAAACAACTGAAAATATGTGAGATTTCTTGCTTTATAAATGGGGTTGGCACCATCAGTTGTGTTGTGCAGAAGTCTGGTGGATACACAGCTGATAGTCCTACTGAGTAGACTGTTAGCTGCTTTTTTCTTGCCATAATACAAATTCTAAGTAAAGAAAAACGAGTGGCCATCATTACTTTAAGAATTGAAAGTCAGTCAGTCCGAAAAATTGGGAAAACTTTGAAAGTGTCCCCAAGTGCAATTGCAAAAACCATCAAGCGCTACAAAGAAACTGGCTCACATGAGGACCGCCCCAGGAAAGGAAGACCAAGAGTCACCTCTGCTTCTGAGGATAAGTTTATCCGAGTCACCAGCCTCAGAAATCGCAGGTTAACAGCAGCTCAGATTAGAGACCAGGTCAATGCCACACAGAGTTCTACCAGCAGACACATCTCTTCAACAACTGTTAAGAGGAGACTTTGTGCAGCAGGCCTTCATGGTAAAATAGCTGCTAGGGAACCACTGCTAAGGACAGGCCACAAGCAGAAGAGACTTGTTTGGGCTAAAGAACACAAGGAATGGACATTAGACCAGTGGAAATCTGTGCTTTGGTCTGATGAGTCCAAATTTGAGATCTTTGGTTCCAACCACCATGTCTTTGTGTGACGCAGAAAAGATGAACAGATGGACTCTACATGCCTGGTTCCCACCGTGAAGCATGGAGGAGGAGGTGTGATGGTGTAGGGGTGCTTTGCTGGTGACAATGTTGGGGATTTATTCAAAATTGAAGGCATACTGAACCAGCATGGCTACCACAGCATCTTGCAGCGGCATGCCATTCCATCCGGTTTGCGTTTAGTTGGACCATCATTTATTTTTCAACAGGACAATGACCCCAAACACACCTCCAGGCTGTGTAAGGGCTATTTGACCAAGAAGGAGAGTGATGGGGTGCTACGCCAGATGACCTGGCCTCCACAGTCTCCAGACCTGAACCCAATCGAGATTGTTTGGGGTGAGCTGGACCGCAGAGTGAAGGCAAAAGGGCCAACAAGTGCTAAGCATCTCTGGGAACTCCTTCAAGATTGTTGGAAGACCATTTCCGGTGACTACCTCTTGAAGCTCATCAAGAGAATGCCAAGATTGTGCAAAGCAGTCATCAAAGCAAAAGGTGGCTACTTTGAAGAACCTAGAATATAAGACATATTTTCAGTAGTTTCACACTTTTTTGTTAAGTATATAATTCCACATGTGTTAATTCATAGTTTTGATGCCTTCAGTGTGAATGTACAATTTCCATAGTCAAGAAAATACAGAAAAATCTTTAAATGAGAAGGTGTGTCCAAATTTTTGGTCCATACTGCATATACAGGTGCATCTCACTAAATAAGAATATTATCAAAATATTAATTTATTTCAGTCTTTCAATACAAAAAGTGAAACTCCTATATTATATGGAGTCATTACGAACAGAGTGATCTATTTCAAGTGTTTATTTCTGTTAATGCTGATGATTATGGCTTACAGCCAATGAAAGCACAAAAGTCATTATCTCAGTAAATTAGAATACTTTATAACAACAGCTTGATAAATGTTTTTAAAATCTGAAATGTTTCCCTACTGAAATGTGTGTTCACTAAATGCACTCAATACTTGGTCGGGGCTCCTTTTGCATCAATTACTGCATCACTGTGGCGTGGCATGGAGGCGATCAGCCTGTGGCACTGCTGAGGTGTTATGGAAGCCCACTATGCTTTGATAGCAGCCTTCAGCTCGTCTGCATTGTTGGTTCTGGTGTCTCTCATCTTCCTCTTGACAAGGTCTGACGAGTTTACTGGCCAATCAAGCACAGTGATACTGTTGTTTTTAAACCAGGTATTGGTACTTTTGGCAGTGTGGACAGGTGCCAAGTCCTGCTGGAGAATGAAATTTCCTTCTACCAAATTTTGTTAGAAAAGTGAAGCATGAAGTGCTCTTAATTTCCTGGTAGATGGCTGTGCTGACTTCAGTCTGGATAAAACACAGTAGACCTACACCAGCAGATGACATGGCTCCCCAAACCATCACTGATTGTGGAAACTTCACACTAGACCTCAAGCAGCTTGGATTGTGTGCCTCTTCACTTTTCTTCCAGACTCTGGGACCTTGATTTCCAAATGAAAATTGGAACGCTGGGACCCTCTGCTGTGTGTCAATGACTGCCTTCTGCGTTCAAGTCAGCAGTCTTCCCTATGATTGTGGAGCCTACTTAAACAGACTAAAGGCCCCGTCACACTAAGCGATGCAGCAGCGATCCCGACAACGATACGACCTGTCAGGGATCGTTGCTGCATCGCTAATACATCGCTGGTGAGCTGTCAAACAGGCAGGCTCACCAGCGATGAGGGGAGCAGCGATATCGTGGAAAGAATCGTTCCACGATGTCCTGCTCCCGTTACCAGCCTGCTGCTTAAGCAGGAGCAGGCTGGTAACTATGGTAAATATCGGGTTACTAAGTGCGCGTGTGCCCCTAGTAACCCGCTGTTTACCATGGATACCACTGTGCTACGGTGCGCTGGAGCCTCCGCTCAACGTAGCAGAGTGGTATCTATGGTAAACAGCGGGTTACTGAGTGCGCGCGTGCCCCTAGTAACCCGATATTTACCATGGTTACCAGCCAGATCGTTGGTCCCGCTGGTCACACACAGCGATGTGTGCTGGCCAGCGGGAGGCCAACGACCAAAAAATGGTCCAGGACACTTTGCAACGATCAGCGACCTCACAGCAGGGGCCTGATCGTTGCAAAGTGTCACACATAGCGACATCGCTGGTGAGGTCGCTGGTGAGTCACCAAAACCGTGACACAGCAGCGATCTCGCTAGCGATATCGCTTAGTGTGACGGGGCCTTAAGGGACCTAAACGCTTAGGAAGCCTTTGCAGGTGTTTTTTGTTAATTCTTTTAATTTACTGAGATAATTACTTACGTGTTTTCATTGGCTTTAACCCATAATAATCAACATTAACAGAAATAAACACAAATAAGTCACTCTGTTTGTAATGACTCTACATAATATGAGTTTCACTTTTTGGATTGAAGAACTGAAATAAATTTACTTTTTGATATTCTAATTTAGTGAGATGCACATGTATGTGTATATATACACTGCTCAAAAAAATAAAGGGAACACTTAAACAACACAATGTAACTCCAAATCAATAAATCTTCTGTGAAATCTACCTGTCCAGTAATGAAGCAACACTGATCTGATTGTGAATCAATTTCTCCTGCTGTTGTGCAAATGGAACAGACAACTGGTAGAAATAGGCAATTAGCAAGATACTCCCTATAAAAGAGTGGTTCTGCAGGTGGTGACCACAGACCATTTCTCTGTTCTCATCCTTTTTGGCTGTTGTTTTGGTCACTTTTTCATTTTGCCATTGCTCTCATCCCTAGAGGTACCGTAGCATGAGGCGGTATCTACAGTACAACCCACAGAAGTTGCTCAGGTAGTGCAGTTCATCCAGGATGGCACATCAATGCGAGCTGTGGCAAGAAGGGTAGCTGTGTGTGTCAGCACAGTGTCCAGAGCATGGAGCAGATACCAGGAGATGTGGAGGGAGCCATAGGATTGCAACAACCCAGCAGCAGGACCGTTACCTCCTCCTTTGTGCAAGGAGGAACAGGAGGAGCTCTGCAAAATGACCTCCAGCAGTTCACAGATGTCCATGTGTCTGCACAAACGGTTAGAAACCGACTCCATGAGGGTGGTATGAGGGCCCGACGTCCACAGATGGGGGTTGTGCTCACAGCCCAACACCGTGCAGGACGCTTTGCATTTGCCAGAGAACACCAGGATTGGCAAAGTCGCCACTGGCGCTCTGTGCTCTTCACAGATGAAAGCAGGTTCACACTGAGCACATGTGACAGACGTGACAGATTCTGGAGACGCCATGGAGAGAGATCTGTTGCCTGCAACATCCTTCAGCATGACTGGTTTGGCTGTGGGTCAGTAATGATGTGGGGTGGCATTTCTTTTGAGGGCCGCACAGCCCTCCATGTGCTCGCCAGAAGTAGCCTGACTGCCATTAGGTACCAAGATGAGATCCTCAGACCCCTTGTGAGACCATATGCTAGTTCAGTTGGCCCTGGGTTCCATCTAATGCAGGACAATGCCAGACCTCATGTGGCTTGAGTGTGTCAGCAGTTCCTGCAAGATGAAGGCATTGAAGCTATGGACTGGCCCGCCCATTCCCCAGACCTGAATCTGATTGAGCACATCTGGAACATCATGTCTCGCTCCATCCACCAATGTCACGTTGCACCACAGACTGTCCAGGAGTTGGCAGATGCTGTAGTCCAGGTCTGGGAGGAGATCCCACAGGAGACCATCCGCAACCTCATCCGGACCATGCCTAGACGTTGTAGGGAGGTCATACAGGCACGTGGAGGCCACACACAATACTGAGCCTCATTTTGACTTGTTTTAAGGACATTATATCAAAGATGATACAACGAGTAATCAGTTAGGAAAAGACACTGTAGTGCTGTCATACATGTATATGTTTTATAAAGCAAAAGAAAATAGTATATAAGAAGAGTTTAAGTGAAAAAATATACAACGTATACCTCAGATATATTGTGTTCAGGAAAGCTACTGTTTACTCGTTGTATCATGAAATGATGTGTTTATATGTTATAAAATATGACATTGTTTCTGTATAGATCCTCATCCCTGATGAAAATCATGTTATGATTGAAACCATCGTCGGATTTTTTCTTTTGGATCAAATGAATAAAAGGATCTTCTTTTTGCATATTATCTCCTTGTCTTCCAGGATAGTATATTATATATTGGACATCTTTTTCCTGAGCACCAGAATATTATCGGTTGAACACAGCCTTATCCTCTATTATTACCATCATTTTATAGACGGTCATCTTGGCTAGCTCATACATAAATATGACTTGTAACTATGTAGTATATGATTTGTTACACAGAGTCCCGTCAAGTCACTGCTTAGTTATTGTTTTGCTCAAAAAAATCAACATTTTAATTTTTATTCAAGGACAGAAATCCTTAAAGAAGTCGTCCTCTACTTTCACATTGATGCCCCATCCGTAGGGCATCAACAATTAAAAACACAAGAAATGCACTGTACAAGACCACAACATTATACTCTCATGGTCAATCCTCAATTCATATTATAATTAAAATATCGCAGAATGCAAAAATACCCCACAGCAAACCCAAGACAGTATATCAATGCCAAAGTAGTGGACAACCCCTTTAACTGTATTGACTGAACAGTACCATTATATGCCACCATAACATTACTAAATATGTAACTGTAACGAATACTGCCATATAGCTAGTAAATTATAAAATAATACTTTTCTAACATGACTTTAGCACCACCATACTGTAACTGAAAAGCAACATCATATTGTGACTTGATTGCTTGGGGGCTCAGCAGTTGGATCCCCAGCAATCAGTATGTTGTCACTTAATTCTAATTCTCATATAGAAGTTGGCTAAACCTATAATTTGGTCTTGAATCGGTTGACTATCTAATGTCTGTGGGGGCAGGGCTGATTGTAGCTTTTTTGTTGCCAGACGTGAATATTCAAGTGTCACTGCTCCCAGCAGTTCAATATAAACCTGTAATGAATAGACACAATTCCATCATTGTTTTTTTTGGAGTTTTGCTTTTAAGATATTGATTGTGTGGTAAAAGTGACATGTGAACATGATTCTGCAGGTCATTGCAATTACAGCAGTACCAAACTATCATAGATTTTTACTTTTTGTAAAAAAAAAATGAAGATTTGGTTTGTGATGCCATTTTTGAAGACCTGTTATATTTTTATTCTTCTGTTCATAGAGCTATGTGAGGGCTGTTTCTTGCTTTGTAAGTTGAAATATTTATTGAAATCAATTCAGAGTGCAGAGAACATTTTGATGGCTTTTTGCTGCATTTTTAGGTGTGAAAAAGCAGTTCTATTACTTTTTTTCTCTGTACTGTATGGCTAGGTTGACACATGTTGGGTTTTTCAGTGTTTTTTGCTGCAGATTTTTATGCAAATTTTCAGCTGCATTTTGCAGTACCAGCAAAGTCTATAAGAAACCAGAATTCTCTATTCACACATCTTTTTTTTGCGTAATTTGGGCCTTGGTTGGGTTTTGGAAAATAGAGCATGTCACTTCTTTTAGCGTTTTTCCACCCATAGGAAGTAATGGGTGGGGAAAAAAATGCTGAAAAAACGCAGGTAACGTTTTTTCAGCGGTTTTGATGGCAAAATAGAATGGGGTTCTTTTTTCACAGAACTTTATGTACATGCATAAATAGAGTGTGGGGTTTTTACTCACTTGGGTGTGTCAGGAGGCAAACAGGAAGCATTTTCCTTTAAATGTTCGTGTCAGTTTATTACTTCATAAACCAGGCAAAAGCAAAGGAATACAAACATCCTTTAGTTCAGGCAAAAACAAAGTAAAGAGTCCTTAAGGCAAAGTTTCTGCTTAGCCAGTCGTGTGGGCACACAGGCTGGATAGCATCCCGTTCTCTGGCTCAGTCAGGAGACCACAATACACAAGAGGCCTACTCCCTCCAAACACACAGACCATGTGCCAAACAACGGTCTCCATTTTATAGCTTAACCACACCCAGAGGTGAGGTATGTGGCTAGCTAGACCCGCCCATCTCTCCAACTACCCGTAACCCGGGCCAAACAGTCTTATTAGTGCTTATGTGCACTAGAGCAACATTCTGGGTTATGTCACAGAGGACAGACATCTCTTTGATACATACCTCCCATCAACTATGTGTTCATTAGCTACCTTACATACCTCCCCCTCTGCCTATTTCAGTGGGGCTTGGCACCTTCTACTACTTGACAAGGGATTCTCGAGAGGGCATCGGCATTACCATGTACAGTTGTGCTCAAAAGTTTACATACCTCGGCAGAATTTTTGCTTTCTTGGCCTTGTTTCAGACAATATGAATGATAACAAAAAAACTTTTTCTCCACTCATGGTTATTGTTTGGGTGAAGCCATTTATTGTCAAACTACTGTGTTTTCTCTTTTTAAATCTTAATAACAACCAAAAACATCCAAATGACCCTGATCAAAAGTTCACATACCCTGGTGATTTTGGTCTTTTAACATGCACAGAATTTGTCACAAATGGGTTTGAATGGCTACTAAAGGTAACATCCTCACCTGTGACCTGTTTGCTTGTAATCAGTATGTGTGCATAAAAGCTGAGTGAGTTTCTGGGATCCAGACAGACTCTTGCATCTTTCATTCAGCCACTGACGTTTGTGGATTGTGAGTTATGGGGAAAGCAAAAGAATTGTCAATGCATCTATGGGAAACGGTAGTTAACTGTATAACACAGGAAAGGAACACAAAGAGATATCCAGGGAATTGATAATGCCAGTCAGCAGCATTCAAACTGTGATTAACAAATGGATAATCAGGGGCTTTGTAAAAACCAAGCCACGGTCAGGTAGACCAACAAAAATTTCGGCCACAACTGCTAGGAAAATTGTTCGGGATGCAAAGAAAAACCCACAAATAATAGCTGAAATTCAGCACTCTCTGAAAACTAGCGGTTTGGCTGTTTCAAGATGTACAATAAGGAGGCACTTGAAGAAAAGTGGACTGCCGGGTTGAGTCACCAGAAGAAATCCATTACTGCGCAAATGCCATAAAGTATCTCGCCTACAATACGCCAAACAGCAAAGAGACAAACCTCAAAACTTCTGGACCAAGGTAATTTGAAGTGATGAGACCAAAATTGAACTCTTTGACCACAACCATAAACGTTACATTTGGAGATAGGTCAACAAGGCCTATGATGAAAGGAACACCATTCCTACTGTAACGCATGGAGGTAGCTAGCTGATGTTTTGGGGATGTGAGAGCTACAAAGGCACAGGAAACTTGGTAAAAGTTGAAGGAAAGTTGAATGCAGCACCTTATCATAAAATACTAGAGGCAAATTTGCACTCATCAGCCCGGAAGCTGCGCATGGGAGGTACTTGGACGTTCCAACATGACAATGATCCAAAACACAAGGCCAAGTCGACCTGTCATTGGCTACTGCAGAACAAAGTGAAGATTCTGGAGTGGCCATCTCAGTCTCCTGACCTCAATATCATTAAGCCTCTCTGGGGAGATCTGAAACGCACAGTTCATGCTAGATAACCCAGGAATTTACAGGAACTGGAGGCTTTTTGCCAAGAAGAATGGGCAGCTTTACCATGTGAGAACATAAAGAATCTCATCCACAACTACCACAAAAGACTTCAAGCTGTCATTGATGGTAGGGGGGGGCAATACACGGTATTAAGAACTGGGTTATGTGAACTTTTGATCAGGGTCATTTGGATGTTTTTGGTTGTCATTAAGATTTAAAAAGAGAGCACAGTAGTTTGACAATAAGTGGCTTCACCCAACCAATAACCATGAGTGGAGAAAAAGTTTTTTTGTTATCATTCATATTCTCTGAAACAAGGCCAAGTAAGCAAAAATTTTGCCGGGGTATGTAAACTTTTGAGCACAACTATAGCTTCGCTGCTCTATGTTCTACCTGGAAGTTGAAATCCTGTAGGGCTAAAAACCAGCGGGTGACCCTAGCGTTTTTTCCTTTTTTTCCCCTTCATTCATCTGAGTGGGGCATGGTCGAATACAAATCTAAACTTTCGTGCGATAGTACCGTAACGTGTCCACCACCCACTTTATGGCCAAGCACTCTTTCTCTATGATAGAATAATTTTTCTCGCAGGAGTACAGCTTCCCACTCAGGTAGAGAACAGGGTGCACCTCCCTGTGTATCTCCTGGGAAAGGACTGCTCCTAATGTGACATCTGATGTTTCTGTTTGGAGTATAAATTTTTTCTTGAAGTTGGGGGCAACCAGAACCGGTTGCCTACACAGAGCCACTTTCATTTCTTGAAAGGCCGTCTCCGCCTCTACAGTCCATTTGGCCATGGCTCATTTTGTTCCCTTAATGAGATCAGTCAGGGGTGCGGCCATCATGACGAAGTTTGGGATGAACCTCCTGTAGTATCGCACGATTCCCAGAAAGGTTCTAACTTGCTTCCTCGACAGTGGTTTCGGCCAAGCTTGGATTGGTTCCAATTTAGTGATTTGGGGTTTGATCTCGCCTCTACTCACTACATATCCCAGGTATTTGACTACTACTTTCCCCATGGCACAATTTTTTCAGATTTATTGACAACCCCGCCTTCTTTCGAGCATCAAACACCACCTGGACCTTTTCCAGATGACTTTTCCAGTCCAGTTTGCAATATCATCCAGGTACAGTTAGGTGCATATATATTTGGACAGAGACAACATTTTTCTAATTTTGGTTCTAGACATTACCACAATGAATTTTAAACAAAACAATTCAGATGCAGTTGAAGTTCAGACTTTCAGCTTTCATTTGAGGGTATCCACATTAAAATTGGATGAAGGGTTTAGGAGTTTCATCTCCTTAACATGTGCCACCCTGTTTTTAATAGGACCAAAAGTAATTGGACAATTGACTCCAAGGCTATTTCATGGACAGGTGTGGGCAATCCCTTTCTTATGTCATTTTCAATTAAGCAGATAAAAGGCCTGGAGTTGATTTGAGGTGTGCAGCTTGCATTTGGAAGGTTTTGCTGTGAAGTAAACATGCGGTCAAAGGAGCTCTCCATGCAGGTGAAACAAGCCATCCTTAGGCTATGTGCCCACGATGCAGAAATGAAGCAGAAAATTTCTGCAGCATTTCTGCATCTCCCTGGCAGAAAAAACGCATGCAGATTGTGCATGCGTTTTTCCTGCCAGGGACATGCGGAAATGAAGCGTTGTTCATTTGCATTTCCGCATGCGGGTGTCAAGCGCTTTCCAAGTGATTTTAGCATCACTTGGAAAGTGCTTGACAACTAGGTCACACTATATAAATCCATGCAACCGGCATGGATTTATATAGTGTGACCGTAAAGAATGTTAAAAATAAAAAATAAATCTTTACTTACCTTCCGATGGCCCCTGGTGTCTTGCTGCGCTCATGTGCTGGCTGCCGGCACATCGCGGGACACTGTACTGAAGGATCTGCCGTGACATGACTGCCCTTCGCGATCTGCTCGCTAGCACAGGGAAGGAGTCCGGGGGCCGTCGGAAGGTGAATATAATCTTTATTTTTTATTTTATTCTTTTTTTTTACAAGTTTTATGGTACCTGGGTCCGGAGGAGAGTCTCCTCTTCTCCACACCCGGGTACCATCCGCACATTAGAACGCATGGAATGCGCATGTACAGATGCAGTGATGCGTTTTTCATGCTTTCTAATGCAAGTCAATGGCAGCGAAAACGCAGCGCTTCCGCAAAATTAATGGACATGCTGCGGATTTTTGAGCGCAGCATAAACGCTGCGGAAAAATCCACAGCATGGGCATTGAAAGTGCGGAATTGCATTGGTGACCATGAGGGAAGGTTTCCCAAGCGTTTACGCTGCGGAAATTGCGCAGTGTAAATGCTTGAAAAACGCATCGTGGGCACACAGCCTTAAGCTGCAAAAACAGAAAAAAAAAACATCCGAGAAATTGCTACAATATTAGGAGTGGCAAAATCTACAGTTTGGTACATCCTGAGAAAGAAAGAAAGCACTGGTGAACTCATCAATGCAAAAAGACCTGGGCGCCCACGGAAGACAACAGTGGTGGATGATCGCAGAATAATCTCCATGGTGAAGAGAAACCCCTTCACAACAGCCAACCAAGTGAACAACACTCTCTAGGAGGTAGGCGTATCAATATCCAAATCTACCATAAAGAGAAGACTGCATGAAAGTAAATACAGAGGGTTCACTGCACGGTGCAAGCCACTCATAAGCATCAAGAATAAAAAGGCTAGACTGGACTTTTCTAAAAAACATCTAGAAAAGCCAGCACAGTTGTGGAAGAACATTCTTTGGACAAATTAAACCAAGATCAATCTCTACCAGAATGATGGAAAGAGAAAAGTATGGCGAAGGCATGGTATAGCTCATGATCCAAAGCATACCACATAATCTGTAAAACACTGCGGAGGCAGTGTGATCGCTTGAGCATGCATGGCTGCCAGTGGCACTGGGTCACTAGTGTTTATTGATGATGTGACACAGGACAGAAGCAGCCGAATGAATTCTGAAGTATTCAGAGCCATACTGTGTGCTCAGATCCAACCAAATGCAGCCAAACTGATTGGTCGTCGTTTCAGACTACAGATGGACAATGACCCAAAACATAAAGCCAAAGCAACCCAGGAGTTTATTAAAGCAAAGAAGTGGAATATTCTTGAATGGCCAAGTCAGTCACCTGATCTCAACCCAATTGAGCATGCATTTCACTTGTTAAAGACTAAACTTCAGACAGAAAGGCCCACAAACAAACAGCAACTGAAAACCACCGCAGTGAAGGCCTGGCAGAGCATCAAAAAGGAGGAAACACAGCATCTGGTGATGTCCATGAGTTCAAGACTTCAGGCAGTCATTGCCAACAAAAGGTTTTCAACCAAGTACTAGAAATGAACATTTTATTTACAATTATTTCATCTGTCCAATTAATTTTGGTCCCTTTAAAAACAGGGTGGCACATGTTAAGGAGCTGAAACTCCTAAACCCTTCATACAATTTTAATGTGGATACCCTCAAATGAAAGCTGAAAGTCTGTGAACTTCAACTGCATCTGAATTGTTTTGTTTAAAATTCATTGTGGTAATGTCTAGAACCAAAATTAGAAAAATGTTGTCTCTGTCCAAATATATATGGACCTAACTGTATATCATTAAGTATTTCTTATGGGGTGCAAGGATTCAATCCATGACTCTCTGGAAGGTGTCAGGTGTTCCCTGCAGTCCAAACTGCATCCGAACATATTGGAAGCATCTGTCCGGCATAGATAACTCAGTCTTCTCTTTAGGCTCCCTGTGAAATAGGGATCTGCCAATATTCCTTCATCAACTCCAAGGCGGTTATGTACCTTGCTGGCCCAAGTCTCTAAATCAGCTCATAGACACGCTGTATCGTATATTGGTCGAATTTAGAGACCTCATTCAACTACCGATAGTCATTGCAGATTCTCCATTCGCCATCTCGTTTTGAGACCAGTACAGTTGGGCTCGACCAACTGCTCTTGGATTCCTCAATGACCCTGAGTTTCAGCTTACGACTCACTTCTATGGAGAGCAACTCTCGTCAGGCCTCAGGAATCTGATAGGGCTTCAAGTTCACGCGCACATGAGGTTCCGTCAGAACCTCGTGCTTTATAACCTTTGTGCATCCCGGAAATTTCGAGAACAGATCCCTGTTCTTCTGTAGCAATTCCCGACACTGCTGTTTTTGGTCTTTCATTAGTGTCTCCGCTATTGCGACTCCTCCAACCTCGCCTTCTGGTTTGGCCAACAAGCTCGGAGCTTCAACAGCCTCTCTGTCTTGCCACGGTTTGATGAGATTCACGTGATAGATCTGGTATGGCTTACGTCATCCTGGTTGATGAATCTTATAATTCTCTTCACAAACCTTTTTCACCACCTCATAGTGCTATTGCCACTTGGCCAAGAACTTACTTTCAACAGTAGGAATTAACACAAGGACTCTGTCACCAGGAATGAACTGCCGCACTCTGGCTGATCGGTTGTAGACCCTGACCTGAGCCTCTTGTGCCCGGAGGTGATGTTATTTTATGATGGACATCACCTTCGCAATCCTCTCCTTTATCAGGGCTACATGCTCGATGATGCTCCTCTGGGGTGTGACCTTGGCTTTCCAGGTTTCCTTTGCTACATCCAGGAGACCCCGCAGATGTCTGCTATACAGGAGTTCAAATGGCGAGAACCCAGTAGAGGCCTGTGGAACCTCTCAGATAGAGAACAACGGATACGACAGGAGACAATCCCAGTCTCTGCCATCCTTTTCTATGACCTTCCTCAGCACAGTTTTGTTGAACCTCTCCACGAGGCCATCTGTCTGAGGATGGTATACTGATGTTTTCAGTTGGGAGATTTGCAAGACCTTACGCAATTCCTTCATCACCTTACTCAAAAAGGGTGTTCCCTGGTCGGTCAGGATCTCTGTTGGTAACCCTGTCCGGGAGAAAACATTGACCAACTCGCGAGTTATACTCTTAGCTGAGGAGTTTCTCAGAGGGATCGCTTCAGGATAGCGGGTGGCATAGTCCAAGATGACCAATATATATTGATGCCCACAAGTAGATTTATCGAGGGGACAGACCAAATCCATAGCAATTCTCTCGAACGGCACTTCAATGATGGGCAAAGGCACGAGGCGACTTCGAAAGTGAGAGGTGGGGGCGGATAATCTGGCATGTAGGGCAGGACCTGCAATACTTTACTATTTCCTGGTGAAATCCAGGCCAATAAGGCTTCTGCATGATTCGTTCCTGCATTTTTCCACTCCCAGATGTCCTCCCAAGACATGTCAATGGCCATGTCCAACACCCTTAGTCTGTAGGGCCCTGTACCAATAACTGTTCCACAAGCTCCTCCCTCACTTTCGTAACACGGTACAACTCCCCACTCAGCATTAAATAGAGAAGTCTTGTGTCAGCCCCCGGCTCCTGTGCAATCCCATTCATGACCGTGACATTATTAAAGGCTTCCCTCATAGTTAGGTCCCTATGTTGGGCATATCCAAAATTCTCACTGGTCACCCCTAACTCCGGAATGTCTGACTCAGGAGACACTATCGCCTCATCATCCACAAGAACACAAAAGAGAAATCCGTCTGACTCTGGGTGTGGTGATACCACTTATGCTATGTTCACACACGTTGTTTTTTTCTGCTGAAAATCTGCTGCTAACTTTTCTCTGGCAGGAAAACAGTTGCGTAAAAAACATGCGTATTTGCTGCGGATTTTGTTGCGTGTTTGCTGCGTATTTTTGACCAGCCATTACTTCCTATGGGTTAAAATACGCAGCAAAAACTCAGGTGCGTTTTCTGCGCAGAAACGCTGAAAGAAGTGGCATGTTCTATTTTCCAATTACGCAAGCAAGGCAGAAAATACGCAGCAAACAAAAAGCAACATGTGTGAACAGAGAATTCTGGTTTCTCATAGACTTTGCTGGTACTGCTAGACCCAGCTGAAAATTTTCATAAGAATCTGCTGCAAAATACGCAGCAAAACACAACGTGTGTGAACAAACTGGTTTCTTATCAAAGCAAGCGAGCCCAGAACCCTTCCCCAACAGATCCCAAAACAAACAAAAGTCCCGGCCTATAATGATGGGGTGCAACAAGTCTTGGACAACAGCGACCTCGTGGGACTCAATACCGTGGCCCGTTTCATTGTCCACTCTGGCCGTGGGGAAGTCTTTAGCATCACTATGAATGCTTCTTTCCTGGGATCAGTTGGAGAGGAAATGTGGCCTTCACAAGTGTCACCAGACTCCCGGAGTCCAGCAGTCCCGTTACCTGCCAACCATTTACCTTCATAGGACATGCTTGTGGCCCCTCGTTGGGTGACAGTTCACACTGCAGGCCAGACACTGCAGTCCATCTGCTCGAGGGTCAGGGGACAACGGGCAGCTATATGGCCTGGGCCGCTGCACTTCCAGTAAATAATTTCACTCGTAGGGACTTTGAGCATTACCTTCCCCGCCCCTTTGGACCTGGGACGTCCCACCCCCTTTTGGGTCTCCGCCCCCTGTATTGAGTGGGCTGCCTTCCCAGGGAGCCCTCAACCCCTTGTTGTCTCTCGACCAGTCCATCTACATTCCGGGGATCACCTTGGGCAAAACAGGTCTTTACTGGCTTCGGCATGGAATGCACAAACCGATCCATCATCACTCGCTTTACCATCAGCGCAGGGGTAGAGGACTCCGGCTGCAGCCATTTTTGACCAGGTGCAAAAGGTCAAACATTTGGGAGCGAGGGGGTTTGTACCGGTAATACTCTCAGCGGTGGACCCACTGTGCCCTGACAGTCAACGTCACCCCCAGGTGAATTTCGGTTTTAAGTTTTCCATATTCCTTGGCGTCCTGCAGAGCTAAGTCATAGTAAGCCTTCTGGGACTCCCCCATCAAGTATGGCACCAGCACTTCTGCCCACTGCTCTGTCTGAAGTTTCTCCCTCTCGGTGACCCTTTCAAATACAGTCAGGAAGGCCTCTGTCATCCCCTGGGTCATTTTCTGTAGGGCTCTCCTTACTGCCTTCCAGATAGAAAAATCGTCCACTGACCTGGTCTTTGCGGTCGCCGTGCCACCGATCGTCTCTGCAAGTAACTTGAACTGCTGCTGCTGTTGATGATACTCATCCTGTTGCTGCTGCTTCTGGAGCTGGATCTGCTGCATCAGCAACTTAGTGGTCTCTTGTTGCACCATTTGTTGCTACTGCATTAATTGCTGGTGTTGCTGATGTTGTGCCTGCTGCGCCTGCACCAAATGTTTCAGCAGGTCCTCCATTTTGTCTGCTGTCACTTGCTGGCTTGTGGCAGACTTCACCCTGAACATGCAGTCTTCCTTTTAGCGGTCACACGTTTCTGCTGGGAATGCTGTCCAAACTACTAACACCAATTGTGGGGTTTCTACTCACTTGTGTTCATCGAGAAGCATTTTCCTTTAAATGTCCATGTCCGTTCATTACTTCATCAACCAGGCAAAAGGAATACAAACAGCCTTTAATTCATGCAAAAACTAAGTAAAAAGTCCTTAAGGCAAAGTCTCTGGTTAGCCAGTCGTGTGGGCACACAGGCTGTGGATAGCATCCCTTTCACTGGCTCAGTCATGAGACCACAACACACAGGAAGCGTTCTCCCTCCAAACACACAGACCATGTGCCAAACACCGGCCTCCTTTTTATATTTTAACCACTCCCAGAGGTGAGGTATGTGGCTAGCTAGACTCGCCCATCTCTTCCAACTACCCGTAACCCGGTCCCAGGTGCACCAAACAGTCCTCTTACTGCTTGCGTGCACTGGAGCAACATTCCGGGTTACATCAGAAGACAGACATCTCTGTGATACATACCTCCCATCAACTATGTGTCCCTTAGCCACCTTACAAGAGACAGTAGGACTGTTAAAAAAAACGCACAAAAAATACAGTAAAACCTGCATTTTTGACACAGCTGATTTCCTGCCAGAGACTAGGTTTTGCTGCAGATTTGTGACGCTGAAAAACCAGACATGTGTGAACAGAGCTTATGTGTTTTTTATGCATATGGACATAACAAAATATTTTTAATTGTGTATTTTATTTTAATGAGGGAAGGCAGCACCAGAGCCATTATCTTTACATGAATATATCACAAGAACATTTCATCAGTGTATAAATACAGCACCAGCACCACCATCAGTACTTAAACACAGCTGATACATAAATTCATCACTAGAACCATAATCAGTAATTGAATATAGCACTGGAACCATCATCAATGCACAAGTACAGTATCAGAACCCTCATCATTACTTGAATACATCAGCAGAACCACCAACAGTACATGAATACTTGACTAGAACTACCATACAGAGATAACAATATCACCAGAACCACCATCAATACATTAATACATAATAAAAAAAAAACAGAATTTGTGCATGAGTACTTTTCCAGAATCATCATCAGTACATAGATACAGCACTAAGCTTAAAGGATTTGCCCTGTTAAACTCTGAAAATGTTGTACCTCTGCGCAGTTTGTTATTAAAAAATAAACCAGCTGTACTCATTGTCCCCAGGTCCACTGATACATTTCAGCTGCTGCACTAGTGCCTGGAATTGACTGCAGTCCTGATGTCACTTTGACAATGCGGCAGCTAATAAGTAAGCTCTGCCAGAATAGATAGAATGACTTGCTCAGAGCCGCTGAGCTAGGTTGTTGTCTGACACACTGTCGATGTGACATCAGTAATGCAGCCAATTCCAGACACCGATGCAGAAGACTTAGCACTGCACCTGGAGACAGTTTGTAATGCACGTATTTTATGTTTATACAGTATAACAAACTGCACTTGGGTAAAAAAAAATTCTGAATTGTGACACCTCCTTTAAAGGTGCTCTGTCAGCACAAAATTACTGCTCAAACAAAGTACAAGCTCTCGGTGCATCACCGCTGGGCCAATAATTTAAATTTCACTTTCTCATCTGCTTTGTTTCCATCTATCTCTGCCTTTCTCAGGCCTTATGAATTTAGAGCTGATAATCAGAGAAGAAAGGAGTATGAAGCAGATGTAAAGGTGAATTTAAATGATTGGCACAGCCGTGAAGAACCAAGCACATGTACTTAGCTTGAAGAGTCATCCTTTGCTGAGTCCCTTTAATACAGCAATCAATTGCAATGTCAAATCTTGCCCCAACATATACATTTTTATCTCCCAAATCTATAACTCCCAGTATGTCCATAACAATGGTAAGGAGATATTAAGCGTTGCTATCAGTCAACATCAGACTGCGGACTATACAGAAGCCACAGTACTGATGAGACAGGCAACATCACAAATAAACATTTATATCCCGGTACTTTATAAGCGACATCTTCTCTGATTGGTGTTGTTTTCTTTCTATTCTTCTCCATGTTGTCCAGACGCCATGATGACTTTTCACATCCACAGCTTGTGTCTACAGACTTCCATCTTCTCTAGTCTTCTGCAGCACATCCCAACACAGTACCTTTCAAAATAAGAGTATCATTATAATGTTCCTGATTGAAAATATCTGCTCTATGCTGCAGGGCTGTGGAGTCGGAGTCGTGGAGTCGGTGTCCATTTTGATGGAGTTGGAATCGGAGTTGGTATAAAATGGACCGACTCCAACTCCTAAAATATATAATAAATTGGGTACAGTAGTTCAATGAAGTTTGTGGGGAATATTTTTTTCATAATAATTTGGGAAATTTATGAAATGTCCTATAAATGTCTGTCCTATTCCTCATCTAAGGGTCTAGGACGTGCAAGAAAGAGTTTCCAGTTTGTCAGGGAGCGCTTCCAGGTGATTCATTACTTACTCCAAATCTTTCAGGAATAATCCAGTTTATTTTTATACAAACAACGCGTTTCGGCTATACATAACATTAGCCTTCATCAGGTAAAATCATACTTGTCTTTAAATGATACATTTATATAGAATAAAAAGAGGAGGAGGAACTAATCCAACCCCTCAATCAATTTTCAGCAATTTAAAACACATGTGCAATTTCTAAAAGGTATTAAGCAGTTAATAAAAAGTGAACTCTATGAATTTAGAAAGGGGAGAGGGGAAAAAATTAAAAAAAAATAAAAAAAAACACCACTATATATTGTTTTTTCCTATTCAATAAAATTTTTTCTATAAAATTGTTTGTCATATGACTCCATTTACTATCCTATTTTCTACTTCACTGATAAGGGAAAAAGGGTCTAGACTTTTAGCTGAGATGAATCTGTGCTGCTACAGTAAATTTATCACTTAAACATGAACTATGTATGTCTGAGTCGGAGTTGAAGTCGGTGTCATGGAAATTGAGGAGACAGAGTCGGAGTCGGAGGTTTGGCTTACCGACTCCACATTCCTGCTATACTGTGCCCCTGAATAATTGCCCCTCACTGTGCTTCTTGTACAAAATTTGACACCCACTTTGTCCTTCTCAAGATATATGTCCTAAACTTCCCTGTACTAGAAAATATTTCCTCCACAATATCCCCCCTTATGATTTATAACCGCTACACTGCTCTCCTTGTCAACCACAGCCTCCATACAATTCTGTCTTAGGAGCGATGACCACCACAATTGTCCTTATGAATTATAACCACCAGACTGTTTGCTCATATTAGCTATAACCGCCAGACTGTTTTCCCTTTTGAACTATAATGTCTACATTCTCTGATTTTGTGAACTATAACTGCCACACTAACCACCCTTATGAACTTTAACCTCCACACTGTTCCCTTATGAGCTATGACATCCACACCATCCCCAGTTTATGCTGTCCCCTATCTACTAATTATGTTGATGCTGTAGCCATCTCCACACTGTCCCTTCTTTATCAAGTCTCCCACAAGCTGTCCCCTCTCCATTCATACTTCCCCCTCATGCTGACCCCTCTCCATTCTATCCCACACACGATGCCTTCTCTACAAACAGTTCACCACAAGCTGCCCCTTTTCAATACTGTGCATCCCACAAGCTATCCTCCTTACTGACAACATAATGTTCCTCCCATGCTGCTTTCTAGCACATTTCTCCCCCCTCTTGAACCATGTTCTCCCATACTGCCCTCTCATACTCAAGGCTGTGGATTCGGAGTCAGTGTTCATTTTGGTGAACTCGGTATAAAATGGACCGACTCCTAAAATATATAATAAATTGAGTACAGTAGTTCAATGCAGTTTGTAGGGAATATGTTTTCATAAGAATTTTGGAAAGTTATGAAATGCCCTACAAATGTCTGCCCTTTTATAGTCTAAGGGTGTAGACTTTTAGCTGAGATGAATCTGTGCTATCGTAAATTTATCACTTAAAGATGAGCCATGTATGAGGGATTCGGAGTCATGGAGTCGGAGTCGGTGTCATGGAAATTGAGGAGTCAGATTCGGAGGTTTAGCTTACCGTCTCCACAGCCCTGCTCATACTAATACAAAATTATAGTTTTCAGTGTCTTCAGCTAATACCGAGAACTTACCTTAAAGAAGTTGTCAACAACTTTTACAATGATGCCCTATACGTAGAATAGGGCATCATCGTCTGATTGGCTGGGGTCCAGCACCCTCGCCGATCAGCTGTTATCGGTGGTGGCGGCGGCTGCTGGAAATGCTTACTTGTAGAGCTTGGCCATCTAATTGTAGTGGCCACCACGGGGTACTGCATATCCGCCTCCTATTCAATTCATTGGGAGGCAGATATACAGTACCCACAGCGACCTCAACAACTAGATGGCCAAGCACCGCAAGTAAGCACTTTTGGCCAACGACAGCTGCTGCCGACACCGATAGCAGCTGATAGGTGTAACGAGTCTGGGAGGTGGAACCTCTGAGCAACTATACAAAGGGGCAGTCCTTGTAAGGAAGCGGGTGGCTCCCAGGGAAGGCGGGCAGGTAGTCACGGCAATTGACAGGGACAGTCTCTGGGTAGAAGGGGCAGGAGGTCACGGCTAGTGACGGGGACAGTCTCTAGACAGGCGGATGGTCACGGCAAGTGACAACAGGGTAAGAGTCTCTAGATGGGCAGGTGGTCACGGCAAGTGACAGCAGCGAAAGAGTCTGTAGACGGGCAGGTGGTCACGGCAAGTGACAGCAGGGAAGAGTCTCTAGATAGGCTAGCAGGCAGGTAGCAGGTGAGCGCTCCCAGGTGAGCGGGCAAGAGTCTCTGGACAGGCAGGTGGTCACGGCAAGTGACGGCAGAGCCTCCAGGTAGGCTAGCAGGCAGGTAGCAGGTGAGCGCTCCCAGGTGAGCTGGCAAGAGTCTCTGGACAGGCAGGTGGTCACAGCGAGTGACGGCTAAGCCTCCAGGTAGGCTAGTAGGCAGGTAGCAGGTGAGCACTCCCAGGTGAGCGGGCAAGAGTCTCTGGACAGGCAGGTGGTCACAGCGAGTGACGGCTAAGCCTCCAGGTAGGCTAGCAGGTAGGTAGCAGGTAAGCGCTCCCAGGTGAGCGATTAAGAGTTTCTGGACAGGCAGGTGGTCACAGCAAGTGACGGCTAAGCCTCAGGTAGGCTAGCAGGCAGGTAGCAGGTGAGCGCTCCCAGGTGAGCGAGTAAGAGTCTCTGGACAGGCAGGCAGGTATCAGGCAGGTATTTGGCAGGTACTTCCTGGTCCGCAGGCGGACTGATCCATAGACAGACTGGCAGGTGCTGGTAGGCAGACTGTCGGACCACAGGATAACAAGCAGGTAAGCAGATATCAGGCAGGTATCAAGCAGGAATCTGGCAGGTGACTGGCAGGTAACTGGTAACGGGACCTGAGGGCTGAAGCAGAGTTGAAAGGCTTTGCAACAACATTGCTCGGGCACCTCCATTTTGGAGGAGGTGCCTTATATATGGTGAGGTCCTCCGGCCATTGGCCGGGGACTCCTTAGGACGACGCGCGCGGCCCCTTTAAGAGAGGGGGAGCATGCTCGCGCGCCCTAAGCGCAGAGGCCGGGAAGCAGCGCGCGCTGCCAGCAGAGCGGGAGGAAGCCGCCGGGCACGGAGCGGAGAGGTGAGGGGAACGGCGTCCCTGTCTGGCAGGAGGCAGGGACGCCGACACTACAATAGGCCAGGGTCCGCCAGCCCTGCCAATCAGACATTGATAGAGCATCAATATAAATGTAGTGGACAACTTCTTTAATGCACCTCTAAAGCACAGTTGTGATGTCAGCCGTAAAATAAGTTCACTTCATTATGCCACTGCACATCGTGGAAGTGGAGGATGAGCGCTTATTCTCTGCCGTGCCAGTCATTTGTGCAATTGTGAACATGTGTATAAGTGTAACATACCTGGTGGCGGGCTTGCATGGTGCACCATCTCTCACTATGCAAACTTGATCTTCAGTCCAGTCTGCTAGCCTGGCTTCTATTCATGCTGTCTGTTTGTCTCTGTTCTGACTGCTTAGGGCGGCGGCCCGGTTACTTCCTGTTTCTTGTAGCTGCTGTGGGCACACCCCTAATGCATTCTCAGCCTATTGCAGTCTGTCACTGGATATTTAAACCAGCTCCACCTGAAAGCTGATGCCTGAGCAGCTCTATCATTTAGTGTGCTCCTTGACTCTGAATGTGCTAGGTCCTGTTCTGTGTTTTCTTGCCTGTCTTTCTGCCTTCCTGGAGGCTGTATTTCCAGGCCAGTCTGAACATGCTCCTAGCCTGTTCGTCCCGCTTTCTAGGGGCCGCATACCTAGATCTGTTACCTGTGTTTTCTTGCCTGTCTGTCCGCCTTCCTGGAGGCTGTATTTCCAGGCCAGTCTGAACACGCTCCTAGCCTGTTCGTCCCGCCTTCTGGGGGCCACATACCCAGACCTGCTCCTGCTCCTGTATCTCGCTGCAGTGTCAGTTCCTGTCTGAACACTCAGTTCCTGTCTGAACACTCTCCTAGCCTGTTTCCTGTTTTTCTCTATGTCCGTTTTTCCCTCTATGTCCCTTTTTCTGCAGAGTCTGAACCTGCACCTAACTCCTACTTGTTGTCGCTGTACTTCCGTTTGTGAGTTTAGAGTCCACTCGCTACTTCATTGCAAGTATCTTGTGTGTATCTGGTTCTGCCTTTCCCTTCCAGTCTGTTCGGTGTGAACAGAGCCCTGTCCCCTCTGCTCTGACTTGCTCACCGCTCCGGCGGATTCTGCCCGCTCTGCCTTGCTCACCGCTCCGGCTGTTTATCTCTGCTCTGCCTTACTCACCGCTCCGGCGGTTTCTGCCCGCTCTGCCTTGCTCACCGCTTCGGCGGTTTCTGCCCGCTCTGCCTTGCTCACCGCTCCGGCGGTTTATCTCTGCTTTGCCTTACTCACCTCTCAGGCAGTTTCTGCCCGCTCTGCCTTGCTCACTGCTCTGGCGGTTTCTGCCCGCTCTGCCTTGCTCACCGCTCCGGTGGTTTCTCTCTGCTTTGCCTTGCTCACCGCTCCGGCGGTTCCTGCCTGCTCTGCCTTGCTCACCGCTCCGGCGGTTTCTGCCTGCTTTGCCTTGCTCACCGCTCCAGCGATTCCTGCCTGCTCTGCCTTGCTCACCGCTCCGGCGGTTCCTGCCTGCTCTGCCTTGCTCACCGCTCCGGCGGTTCCTGCCTGCTCTGCCTTGCTCACTGCTCCGGCGGTTCCTGCCTGCTCTGCCTTTCTCACCGCTCTGGCGGTTTCTCTCTGCTCTGCCTTGCTCACCTCTCCGGCGGTTTCTCTCTGCTCTGCCTTGCTCGCCGCTTCGGCGGTTCCTGCCTGCTCTGCCTTGCTACTTCATTGCAAGTATCTTGTGTGTATCTGGTTCTGCCTTTCCCTTCCAGTCTGTTCGGTGTGAACAGAGCCCTGTCCCCTCTGCTCTGCCTTGCTCACCGCTCCGACGGATTCTACCCGCTCTGCCTTGCTCACTGCTCCGGCGGTTTATCTCTGCTCTGCTTTACTCACCGCTCCGGCGGTTTCTGCCCGCTCTGCCTTGCTCACCGCTCCGGCGGTTTATCTCTGCTCTGTCTTACTCACCGCTCCGGCGGTTTCTGCCCACTCTGCCTTGCTCACCGCTCAGGCGGTTTCTGCCCGCTCTGCCTTGCTCACCGCTCCGGCGGTTTCTCTCTGCTCTGCCTTGCTCACCGCTCCGGCGGTTCCTGACTATGCTTACCCCTTTAATTTAACTGCACTAATACACTTCTACACCCTGACATTTTCTTTAAATATTGGAAGCAGCAACTTGATGACGTTGAAATCCCTACTAAGATCAGATTAGGCTGGAATATATTTAGAAAATACATTATAAACGAATCATGGAGAGAGACTCAGAATAAAATAATACACGGGGCCATTTACGCTTTTAATATACCGAAAAAAGATCCCTTGTCAAATAGGATGATTGCATGCCCTAAATGTCATCACCCATACTCTGATCTTATGCACGGCCTATGGTCCTGCCCTGATTCAACAGTATACTGGAATCAAGTCTCAGATGTGATAAAGACTATATGGGGCCCAGGATACACTCTCTCTCCATATGTAGCCATACTACATCATTGGAATAACCCAGAAAATCCTGACCAAAAATCAAAAGGCCCCCCAAAACTACTTCATGCTCTATTCTTCCTGGCAAAAAAAGTTACTTAAACATTGGCTGGATCCTATCATTCCCCCTATAGCAGAGCTAATAATCCAAATGAAACATTTTATGCGAGTAGAGCAATTAGATACCCTTTGTAACAAAGAACAGCAAGCTGGCAAATTTCTATCAAAATGGAAGCAGTTTATTATAACATGTTGTTCTCTGTCTGAAAAGAATAAAATTGTCAAACCATTTACTTCTACAGAATGGTATATTCTGGAGGATCTAAATAATAACCTAGGACTCTTACGTGTTAACTAAAGCAGGGGAGATAATCATCACAATTTATCGTTATTTAATTAATTCCATTGACTGTAGATGACTGTAACTTGCTAATACTTAGTTTAGATGTCTATTTGTTAAGCCAGCTAACCGGAACTTATTGATTATTCATTGTGGATGATCTGTGTACAGGTTCCTTATTATGTGCATCCTGGCTTTGATTTATTTGTTTTATATGTCTTTCTATGATTTGTTCTGTTGAAAAAAACAAATAAAAATGATGTTTGAAAAAGGCTGATGTATCTGATAGGGCCGCCACTATCACAGTTTCTCCTTTGGTGGAAGACGGCGAATATGAAATTTCTCGTATCTTGAATTCTAGATGGCATAGAGGGAGATTACAGTATCTTGTCTCCTGGAAGGGTTTTGGTCCCGAAGATAACTCCTGGGTAAGGACGGATGATGTATCTGCTCCTAGGCTTGTTAAAGCTTTTCCACAGGAGGTTTCCGGATAGGCCTGGGCCTGGAGAATCCGGAGGATCCTCATAAAAGAGGGGGTACTGTTAGAACCCTCCTGTTTGTTTTTTCCATCTTGTGTTTTGCGGTCACGTGACCATTTGCCTTTATATTCCAGCTCCGCCCTTCTGGCTGTGCTGGACTTCAGTGTTTGACTGTTTCTCTAGCCTGGTGCTTTGGTGCCCTTCTCTGTCAGTTCACTTGGTCCTTCTGGTACCTCTTGTACCTTTTGTCAGTTTGTCTTTTTGTGTTCTGCAGCAACTTCTCTGTTTAGGAGGTGTCCCATTTTTTGTCCCAGTCCTTAGTTCTTTTAGGAACCCCTCCCTTAATGCTATAGGTCTTCGTTCAGACTAGCCGAGGACTAAGGTGGGTCTGTTCGCTAGGAACAGGCAGCCTGCTACATCATAGGGATTCAGCTTAGTCTTAATGTAGGGACAGCTTTCCCCTATCTTTCCTTAGTACATGTTGCAGATCATAACACTTTATTTCTAATTGGGATATTGGTTGGTTTAATATAATTTTATCTTCTGATATTTTGGGTAGCTTTATACTTTCTAAAAATTGATTGATCAGTTGGGCATTAGGTTGTGGTATTGTATTGTTTTTTTTGTAAATTGTAGAGGGTTGAGTAATAATTTGCGAAGGTATTGGCAATCTCTTTGTTTGGTCATTTTAGCTTTGACTTTATTCGCTTGTATTTTACCTGCTCTGTTTCCCTGCCAATAGTATTTAGCTTTGCTTTTCCGTAGGTTATGCCCGTATTTATGTTGGAGCAATTGATATAAATCGTATCTTAATTTTTGTACTTTTTGGAGAGTTGTGTTTACGGGGCTGTTTTTATGCATTTCTTCTAGTGAGACTTTGTTTTGGTTGATTTCCTCTATTTGGCATATTCTTTCTTTTTTGTTTTGGGATGCTATTTGAATTAGTTTTCCTCTAATATAAGCCTCATGAGCATACCATACTGTTGATGCGGACACGTTGGGTGTATTATTAATTATAAAATATTCTTTCAAGGTCTCCTGCAGTTGGGGCCTAATTTTATGTGTTGCGATTAGGTAATTATTTACTCTCCATGGGGAGTATGTCGTGTAGTTGTATCCCTCTTTAATGTGTTACGAGATGGGCATGGTCTGACCATGTGATGTTACCTATCGTGGCTTTTGGATGTCATGTAATAACCATTTATCTGTAAGAATTAGGTCGATTCTTGAGTAGCCTTTGTGTGAATGTGAATAGAACGTGTAATCACGTACGGAGGTGTGCAAAACTCGCCAAACATCGTAGAGTTCTTCTGCCAAGAGAGTCTGAGAAAGAGAACGAACTTTTTTTTTGAGGATGTACAGATTTGTCTATGCCTGGCATGGGGTGATATTAAAATCCCTGCGCACCAGGAGGGCTTTTTTTTTGCATCTGTTATTACCGCTAAAGTTTCCTTAACAAAGGAAATCTGCTTGGAATTAGGGGCATATTTGGAGGCGATCGTGTAAGTTTTGTTATTTCTTCTGCATACTAAGATGATGTATCTGCCTTCATTGTCTACAATGCTGTTGATCAATTGGAAGGCGACGGTGTTTTTTATCACTATTACTACTCCCCTTTTTTACCAATTGCGTGAGAGTGAAACACATTGGGAAGTTTCTGTTCTGCAACCTGTGTGCGTCAACACTGTTTAAGTGAGTTTCTTGAACACACAGTCGGGCCTCTCTCCATAGGAGAGATCTTTTAACCCCTTTATGACCTGGGGCATACTAGTTCGCCCCAGGTCATCATACCCGCGGTTCAGCACGGGCTCCGGCGCTCAGCCTGCGCTGAACCAGTGATTTATACAACTGACATGTGCTCGCAACAGCCGCGGGTGGAATCGCTATCCACCCCCAGCTGTTAACCAGTTAAATGCCGCTGTCAATCTTGGCATTAGCCCCGCCCATCGGTGTTCCCATCACATGTACGCGGGTCACCGATGGGTTGGCATGACAACCCGCGGTCTGCAGCAGACCCCAGTGGTTGTCATGTCCTGATTGCTATGAGCGCCGCCGGCCAATGGTTGATGCTCATAGCAAGTGAACAATTCTGCTGCATATAGGCGATCTGCTCATCTCCTGTATGCAGCAAAGCCGATCTAACCCAAAATAGTATCAATAAAAACGTCAGCTCGACGCGCAAAAAATAAGCCATCACCTGGCCCTAGATTCCGAAAAATGGAGACGCTCAGGGTCTCGGAAATGGCGTGGCTTTTTTCTATAAGGAAATTTTGGATTTTTTTTTCACCACTTAAATAAAAAGAACCTATACAAGTGTGGTATCTACGAACTCGTAATAACACAGAGAATAATAATAGCAGGTCAGTTTTAGTATTCAGTGAATGTGGAAAAAAAAAAAAAAAACATTTTTTTTTGCAATTTCACCGCACTTGGAATTTTTTCCCCGTTTTCTAGTACATGATATGGTAAGAACCAGTGATGTCGTTCAAAAGTACAACTTGTCCCGCAAAAAATAAGCCCTCACATGACCATATTGAGCGAAAAATATAAAAGTTATGGCTCTGGGAAGAAGGGGAGCAAAAAATTAAAACGGAAAATCGCAAGTTCATTAAAGGGTTAAGCAGACTATTTAACCCTTTCACGTTGATATTCAAAATGTGAAGTACCATATACAAAATGCAGAGAAAATCTATATGACACCACTAGACAGTTAGGGAAGAATGGGGAAATAACAAAATACAAATCTCAAAAGATATAAATAACTATAACAGTTCCAAGAATAGAGTCCGGTTCTAAGTGAACCTACTGGACATGCCGTGCTATCCAGTATACAACAAGGGGAAGTGAGAATGAAAAAATATTTTTCTCGTGCTACCGCAGAGTATTGGAAAAAATAGTTGTATGATCTGCTCAAAAAAAAATAATAAAAGATCTAGGCAGAGCAACTAAATTGAGGGTACAACGGTTAGGAAAGTAAGCTTGCTGCTTGTTCAGATCCACTCCTTCCTCAACATCGGCGGTTTCTTCTTCTTTATTAGAGAACTTGTCCCTTCTGCCACAGTCGCCAGCGACCACTTCTGCATCAGAGTCATTCCCTGCCGAGGAGATGTCAGGACATGTGTGACTCCTTTCTTAGTCATGATCAGCTTCCAGGGTAGCCCCACTTGTACACGATCTCGTTGTCTTGCAGGATTTTGGTCGCTGTAGAAAACTCGCATCTCCTGTTCAGGGTGACAGCAGACAGATCAGTGAACATCATGATGCTCCTGAACCTGTCCGGAAGCTCTGGATTTCCCGCCGCGTCTTTGGTTATGGCTTCTTTAAAGTGGAAAAAGTGAAGCCGGGCAATTACATCTCTGGGTGCAGAGGTGGGGGCACTTTTGGGTTTGGGGATCCTGTGCGCCCTGTCTATTAGAAGGTCCCGCTGATCCTTCTCAAGGATTAATTCAGTAAAAAAGTCCGTTAGGAACTCCTTCAGTGCGTCTGCAGCAATACTCTCCAGTATCCCTCTAAAATGTAGATTGTTGCGTCTGAAGCAGTTCTCCATATCCGCCAACTTTAATCTCCGTGCATTAATCTCCTCATCTGCCTCATTATGAGCGTCGACCAGATTATTGTGAGCAGTAGTGAACTCCTCCAACTTCTCCTTAATATGTGCTTTTGTATCTCCAATGTGCACAATGTCTTTCTGTAATGCAGTGAAGGTGGAGGTAATATCACTGTGTATGCCCTGTTTAAGATCCCCTAAAAGGGACTTCAGTGTGGTCTCTGTAATGGGGGCAGAGCTGTGCCATGTGTCAGGTGCATTTGATACTTGCTGTTTGGTGTCTGGAGGTCTCTGGGCTGCAGGATTGCGATCCACATGGGTCCTCTGTCAGGGGGTGATGTTCCTGTGCAGGTCTCGGACTATAACCGCTCTTATTAGGTGAGGTCTGACCCGATAGCAGAGGATCAGACCTCATGGAGCGTTCTGCACCGCCTCTGGCTGCATGTGACGCGCCCCTGGGCCTGTGTCGCGCTGCGTTGCGCACGCGGGAGCTTACCCGGAGCCGGATCTGTTGAGGGTTGTAGTCTCGTGGCGGTGACCCGGTCCGTGCCCAGGGAGTCAAACTGTACGGCAGTCTATTAGCAATAGATGGTTGATGACTACGCCACCCGTTGAGTGCAGCCAGGGAGCTGCTGCTGCAGGGCAGACCGCTGAGACCGATGGTAGGATTGTGCAGCGTGATAGTATAACCCCCAACGGGAGGGGTATGGCCTCAGGGCAGCCGACGTGGATGATGGGGGTAGCAGGAACCACTCAGAGACGGTACGGTGTAGTTCAGGGTCTTTACTGGTAACAACGATAGACCCTCCCGGAGTACTTGCTAGCGGACGGGGCCTGGTCAGTCCTTGAGCAGATGGGATCTCCCCTGGCCAGGCGTAGTTGTAGGCCTCCCAAACTGACTGTACTCTTCTGGCTACCTTGCTAGAAGCTGATGTAAGTAGCCCACGTCCCTGAGTGTACCGTGTGGTGCTCACCCGTATGGCCGGTGACTCGGGGCCTTCTAATGGCTTCCGCTCCACGATGGCGGTGCTGGTCCCACGCGTGTGACCGTGCCTTCGGGCTTCTGGGCCAGAGGACCTGAAATCCCCTGCCTGACGGATTCTGCTGCTGGGTAGGAGTTAGTCCCCACAGCCTCGGACTCCGGGTCCGGAAAGAAATCTTCTTAGTCAGGGCGAGCTCTGTAGCTGCCAGCCCCTGACTCCTTGTGACTCTGCTGTTTCCTATGCTGCTCTTGTCTCTACTCTTCCTGGACTGACTAACCCTGCCTCAGCCCCGGGTTTATACAGGGGAAGTTCTTCCCCTCCCAAGGCTGGGCAGGAGGTGTGGCATGCACAGGATCCCTGACCAAAGGACCTCCCACCTGCTCTCAGACATAACTTTACATTACTGTGGAAACCAGACCCCTGGGGTGCCACATTCCCCCCTAGGGAAATTTAGTACTCCGGGACTAAACATTTTTTTTTTTTTAGAAAAATATAACAAGGTATAACAAATAACAATAGAATACAATAAGGAAACACAATAAGATGGTCACGGCGTGTCCGCAACCGGGTGCAGTCTTTGAAGAAAAGCAAAGGTGTCCATTTCACCAACACAGGGAGACGTAACCAGGTAGGGGCCTGTCCTACCCCGAGTCCTTAACAGTCTCTAGTCCATCCTGGGTTACGCTCCAACTATGTACAAAGGATTCCCGGTAAATCCACCAAAGACTCCTAAAAACAACTAGAAACACAAAATTACACACAAGCAACAATAAACAGGTAAACATTATAAAATAGCTGAAACATTTAGATCCTCCAACGTGCGGGTAACTGGCCTCTAGTGGCCCTAGTGGACCTACGGAGCTGACTGTCTGACCCTGAACTACAGGGTGTAGGAACTGTCAAGGGTAAACTGGGCAGCTGTCTACCGGCTCTTTGTCTCACTAGGGGTACGGCAGGCTCACTATAAGCAGAGGGTTGATTCTCCTGTTCTGCTTGTGTGGAGTCTTCTGCCTCCTGGACCGGCTGTTCTTCCAGCTCTACCCGTTGCTCCGTAGGTTCTTGGGGTGATGGTTGGAGGAAGGTGAGTACGGGTACCACAACTGCACCATTGACTTGAGTCCAAGACCGAGGGAAGTCCCCGAGCACGGTACTAACCATATCTTCCCTTTCTTCCACGGGTCGATGGTCTTCCTGTTCCTCCTCAGGGTTCCTCAGTTGTTCGGGACACTTCTTCAGGTGGTCCCGGGATACAATGGCTGTGGTTTCCCCTCCGTCTTTACTGATGGTACAGACCTTCGGGTTCTCGTGGCTTGAGGGCAGTACGGTGTACGGGTCCTTCTCCCACTGGTCGTCCAACTTGTGGAGCCGTCTCTTCCTCTTCAAGACCTGCTCTCCGGGGACCAGGGGAACAGCGGGAGCATACTGGTTGTAAGTTTTCTCTTGTCTTTCCCTAGCCTGACAGAGACTTCGCTCCACGCTCTCCTGTACTCTCCGGTACTGCTGCTGCCTCTCTGTGTCCCAGTCTGTTTCTGGTGAAGTGTCCTCGGGTGTCAGGACTCCCATTTCCAGGTCAACAGGTAACTTACCAGGTCTTGCCCTCATTAGGTAAGCCGGGGTACAGTTGGTGGAACCTACCGGGATGTGGTTGTATAGGTCCACCAGATCGGGCAACTTCTCAGGCCACAGATTGCGTTCTTCCAGGGGCAACGTTTTTAGAAGATCCATTACCACCTGGTTCATTTTCTCACAAAGTCCATTAGTTTGCGGATGGTAGGGTGTCGTCCTTATCTTCCGGCAGCCATACAGATTGCAGAATTCCTGGAAGACCTCCGCTTCAAAGGCAGGTCCCTGGTCCGTCAGCACTTGGTCCGGGTACCCGTGTGGACGGCAAAAGTGCTGCTGGAAGGCTCTAACTGCTGTTTGAGCCGTTAAGTCTTTGACGGGGACGACAACCAGAAACCGGGAGTAATGATCCACGATGGTTAACGCGTAGACGTAGCCACTTCTGCTCGGGGTCAGTTTTACATGATCCAAGGCTACCAGTTCCAACGGTTGCCGGGTGACGATGGACTGCAGGGGAGTCTTCTGGCTGGCGCGGTCTTTCCTTCTCAGGTTGCACGGGCCACAGTCTCTGCACCACTTCTCAATGGTTCCCCTCATGCCTACCCAGTGGAATCGCTCGCGCAGCAGGAACTCTAGCTTCTTCCACCCGAAGTGTCCAGCTCCGTCGTGGTATGCCTCCATCACCATGGCTGCGTCTCTTCGTGGCACCACTACTTGCCAGAGTAGTTCATGCGTCCTGGAGTTAACCATTCTGCGGCACAACTTCCCCTTGTAAAGGAACAGTCGACTCTTCTCTGCCCATAGTTGTTTGGCTTCCTCCGGAGCGTCTGATTCCAGGCTAGCCTCCGGGCGAGTCAGCATCTCCTTCACCAGTCGGACGGCAGGGTCGCTGTCTTGCGTTTCCGCCCAGTTGTAGTGAGGTAAGGGGTTCAACGTAACAGCCTGCTTACTCCCTACCCGGTGGGAATACTGAATAGTCCCATGACGGTGGAACGCAGGGAGTTCAACTTCTTCCAGTCCCTCCGGATCTTCTCCTCCGTCCGGCAGGTTGGGCATCCTGGACAGGGCGTCCGCGTTGGTATTGGAGCGCCCTGCCCGGTATTTGATTGTGAACTCGAAGTTGGACAGACGGGCCATCCACCTCTGCTCCAGGGCACCGAGTCTTGCCGTGTCCAGGTGTGTCAACGGGTTGTTATCCGTGTACACGGTGAACCGGGAAGAAGCGAGGTAATGCTTAAAGCGCTCGGTGACTGCCCATACCACGGCCAGGAACTCTAGCTTAAATGAGCTGTAATTCTCGGGGTTCCTTTCGGTGGGTCGCAGTTTTCGGCTGGCATAGGCGATTACTCGTTCCTTCCCCTGCTGGATCTGGGACAGCACAGCTCCTAGCCCGATGTTACTGGCGTCGGTGTAGAGGATAAAGGGCTGACTATAATCCGGGTACGCCAGGATTTCGTCCCCCGTGAGGGCCATCTTCAGCTGGCGGAAGGACTCTTCTTCCAGCTCCTCCCAT
The DNA here is from genome assembly GCF_046119375.1 of Phyllobates terribilis. NCBI lineage: Eukaryota > Metazoa > Chordata > Amphibia > Anura > Dendrobatidae > Phyllobates > Phyllobates terribilis. The sequence continues at coordinate 685,701 of NW_027362972.1, read as the reverse complement.
TTGAAGGGCGGCTTCTGGTTCTTGGCCTTCCGGGACTGGCCTATCAGGAGGTCCTGCATAGGTGCTGCCTTTTTGGTGAAACCGGGAATAAACCTTCGGTAGTAGCCTACCAACCCGAGGAACTGCCGCACTTCTTTTACGCTGGAGGGGCTTGGCCATCCCTTAATTGCGGTGATCTTATCAGGGTCGGGAGCCACTCCGTCAGCGCTCACCACGTGTCCCAGGTACTGCACCTTTGGTTTCAGGAGGTGACACTTGGAGGGTTTCACCTTTAGGCCGTAACTCGCCAGAGCCTCGAACACTTCCGCCAGGTGTTTCAGGTGGTCCTCATACGTCTTGGAATATACGATGACATCGTCCAGGTACAACAGGACCGTCTCGAAGTTTCTGTGGCCCAGACAGCACTCCATTAATCGTTGGAAGGTTCCTGGGGCGTTGCAGAGTCCGAACGGCATGCAGGTGAACTCGCTAAGTCCCATCGGGGTGGTGAATGCGGTCTTCTCCCGGTCCGCCTCTGCTACAGGAACCTGCCAGTACCCACTAGTAAGATCCAAGGTAGAGAAGAAATTAGCAGATCTTAAAGCAGCCAATGACTCCTCTATCCTCGGTAAGGGGTACGCATCCTTGTGTGTGATACGGTTGATTTTCCGGTAATCTACACACATCCTCATGGTGTTGTCTTTCTTTTTGACTAAAACTAGTGGGGCTGCCCAGGGGCTACAGCTATCCCGGATTACCCCAGCCTCCTTCATGTCTCTAAGCATCCCCTTGGCGTGTTGGTAATGTGCAGGGGGTACGGGTCGATACCTCTCTTTTATGGGAGGATGATCTCCCGTGGGGATGCGGTGTTCTACCCCCTTGACTCGCCCGAAGTCTAACGGGTGTTTACTAAACACTCTCTCATACTCTTGAACTACCCGATAGACTCCTTGTTTCTGGTGTGAGGGAGTGGAGTCAGTACCCAAATGTAGTTGCTGACACCAGTCCTCCATGTCTTTCTTAGAGCCGTTACCTTCCTCCGGGTGAGATGGAGGCAAGGGTTCCACAGATTGTATAGAATTTTGATTAGTGGTATATAATTTGGCTAGCGTGGCATACCGGGGCAGGTACACTTCCCTCTCCCCGATATTTATTATGCGAACGGGCACCCTCCCATGGCGTACATTGACCACCCCCCGTGCTGTCAAAATGGTGGGCCTACTGTCTGAGTAAACTGGTTCTACCATTGCCTGGTAATCTCTACCTCTCAGACCAATAGCTGCCCGGCACCAAATCATCATTTCACTTTTTGGGGGCATGGCAATAGGAAAAGGGTCACACATTCTTACGCTACCAATCTCACCGCCGGAGAGTTCCACTTGTTGCCGTTGCATCAGTGCCCGGATTTCTTTCTGGAGCACCCGCTGCTCGCCGGAGCTGGCATTCTTGGCAACCTGCTGTAAAAGGAAAATCACCTCTGCAAGACAATTTTCAATTACATTAGTTCCTAGAGTTATTTTTGGGTGACTCTCATGTTTGTCAATATCTACAATGATCAGTCCCTGTGCGGCCAGTTCGACTCTACCAATTTTGATGGTCACCTCTTTAAATCCGATCTGTGGCACGGGCTGACCATTGCTGGCGATGATACTCAAGTCGTCGTCAGGGTAGCGGGTAATATCCGAGTCATTCCAGTACTGCTTGAAGAGCACGTACGGGATGGTGGTGACCTGTGACCCGGTGTCCAGTAGGGCACTCATAGGAATGCCATCCAGTACCACAGGCAAGACTGGACGTCCTCCCACATATCTGTCGCGCCAGTTCGATGGGCCTGGTGATCTTTTTCCTGGGGGTTGGCCCTCTACCCCAGGTTGTGCCCATTTAAAGAACAGTACCTTTCCATATGTCCGGGTTGATTGCAGCGGCGGCAGATGGGTCGTCCGTCCTCGCTGTATCGGTCACTGGGTCTTCCTCTGGCCGGTGGGGTCCTCCTTGGTCGACGCCACGGGATGTCCTCCGGTCCGGATGCCAGCTGGATCTTCCCTGGAGTGGAAACCTGTAAAGACTGCACAGTTCGGGTTAGCGCAGCAACGCTTTTAGCTAGCTCTTGGACCTGATGGTGTAGGTCTGGAGCCGGGTCATTGTCCAAAGCCTGCGCATCAGCTCCCACAGGCCCTGCTGACAAGGGCGCCGCCTCCTGGTAGTAAGTGGTAGTGGGGCGTCTGTGGGTCACAACGCCACCTGGTGCCGGTTCTCGGAGCACCCGGATGGCTCTGTCCTTGAACTGCGCAAATTCCAGATGAGGGTCCTGTAAGGCCATTGCCCGCAACTGGGTTCGGTGGGCATTGCAATATAAACCCTCTATAAATTGTTCGGTCAACAGCCTGTCCTCGTTTCCCACTCCATTAGGGTCGGTCTGCTTAATGGCCCTCAGGGCCTCTTGTAGGTTTAGTGCATAGTCCCTTATACTCTCATGCGCTCGCTGCTTGCACCCGTAGAATCTAAGCTTAATCTCGGCTGAGGTGCGGGTATCAAAGGTGTCCTTCAGCCGGGTTAGTATCCCTGCGACAGTCTTCCTCCCAGGTGGCCAGGATTTTACTTCCCTTTTGGCTGCCCCGGTTAGTTGGGCCACCAGGATGCTCACTTTTTGCTCTTCTGTGAGGGGGTACACCTGGAAGAGGCTATCCAGCTTTTCTCTAAAGTCATGCAGGGTATGTGACTCCCCTGAGTACTGGGGTAGCCAGGCTGCTCCCGGGATATAGGGCATGGTGAAGGGCATAACTGCAGCAGCGGTAGCGCTGGCGAGGGTTGAGGCAGTGAAGCTCTCCTCCGTATCCGACATCTTCCTCCCCCCTAGTGGACCGTGGCCTACCTTGCGATGATCCTGTTCCGTAGGCCGCGGCTCCGCAGTGGATCGTCAGGGTTGAGGACCTTCCGTCGCGCTCCGGTGACGTCAGCGTCTGCTGGGCTCCTTCCAGGACCTTACGCAACGTCCGGACGTGAGGCGGGGCTTAAGTTGTCGCGCGCTTTCGGAGTCCACGCCCCTCTTCTTCCCGCGCGGCGTCCTCAAGATGGCGTCCAATGGCGGGAAAACTCCACGGATGGCGGGAAGAAGGCAGAAGATGGCGCCGGATGGCGGGAAACTTCACCGATGGCGGGAAGAAGGCTGAAGATGGCGCCGAATGGCGGGAATCTTCCCCGATGGCGGGAATCTTCACCACTGGTAAGTTTGAACAGTCTTTGCTTTTCAGGCACGCAGTACCCGGTGGTTGCGGGCACGAGATCCTGCCGACTACGCCAAAGTTGACGCGCCCCTGGGCCTGTGTCGCGCTGCGTTGCGCACGCGGGAGCTTACCCGGAGCCGGATCTGTTGAGGGTTGTAGTCTCGTGGCGGTGACCCGGTCCGTGCCCAGGGAGTCAAACTGTACGGCAGTCTATTAGCAATAGATGGTTGATGACTACGCCACCCGTTGAGTGCAGCCAGGGAGCTGCTGCTGCAGGGCAGACCGCTGAGACCGATGGTAGGATTGTGCAGCGTGATAGTATAACCCCCAACGGGAGGGGTATGGCCTCAGGGCAGCCGACGTGGATGATGGGGGTAGCAGGAACCACTCAGAGACGGTACGGTGTAGTTCAGGGTCTTTACTGGTAACAACGATAGACCCTCCCGGAGTACTTGCTAGCGGACGGGGCCTGGTCAGTCCTTGAGCAGATGGGATCTCCCCTGGCCAGGCGTAGTTGTAGGCCTCCCAAACTGACTGTACTCTTCTGGCTACCTTGCTAGAAGCTGATGTAAGTAGCCCACGTCCCTGAGTGTACCGTGTGGTGCTCACCCGTATGGCCGGTGACTCGGGGCCTTCTAATGGCTTCCGCTCCACGATGGCGGTGCTGGTCCCACGCGTGTGACCGTGCCTTCGGGCTTCTGGGCCAGAGGACCTGAAATCCCCTGCCTGACGGATTCTGCTGCTGGGTAGGAGTTAGTCCCCACAGCCTCGGACTCCGGGTCCGGAAAGAAATCTTCTTAGTCAGGGCGAGCTCTGTAGCTGCCAGCCCCTGACTCCTTGTGACTCTGCTGTTTCCTATGCTGCTCTTGTCTCTACTCTTCCTGGACTGACTAACCCTGCCTCAGCCCCGGGTTTATACAGGGGAAGTTCTTCCCCTCCCAAGGCTGGGCAGGAGGTGTGGCATGCACAGGATCCCTGACCAAAGGACCTCCCACCTGCTCTCAGACATAACATTACATTACTGTGGAAACCAGACCCCTGGGGTGCCACACATGATGAGTTCTACGGCAGCCATCTTGGATTTTACAGGGTGCCTGCCCTGTGCCACATCTCTGCTCTTTGTGGTGCGCCCCATCGCCGCCCAAAGTGTAGCGGAGCTTGTGCTGCACGATATTAAGGTAGTCCTCTACTTTTTTTTGCGCTGTGAGCCGCTATTCGACGGTGGAAGCTCGGAGCTGGGTCTATGTGCGGCCGCTCAGCTCCTCATCTGGACACACCCACTAAATAACATTTCCCACATGTCTACTTTACATCAGCACAATTTTGGAACCAACATTTTTTAAAAATGGGTTAAAAATTGACCAGCGACTTTGAGGGGCCTTTATGACAGAAAATACCCAAAAGTGACACCATTCTAAAAACTGCAACCCTCAAGGTGCTCAAAACCACATTCAAGAAGTTTATTAACCTTCCAGGTGCTTCACATGATTTTTTGGAATGTGGAAGAAAACAATGAACATTTACCTTTCTTTTTTCACAAAAATGTTACATTAGACTCAAATTTTCTTATGTTCACTCACAAGGGTTTTCAACAGGAAAAAATGAACCACAATATTTGTTGTGCATTTTCTCCTGAAGAAGCCGATACCCCATATGTGGGGGAAAACCACTGTTTGGGCACACGGCAGGGCTCAGAAGGGAAGGAGCGCCATTTGACTTCTTGAATGTAAAATTTGCTTGAATAATTTGCGGATGCCATGTCGGGTTTGGAGAGTCACTGATGTGCCTAAACAGTGGAAGCCCCCCACAAGTGACCCCATTTTGGAAACTAGACCCCTCAAGGAACTTCTCTAGATGTGTGATGAGCACTCTTAAAAATAAAGAAATCACTTTTTAGGAAAATGAAAAAATCACTTTTTCCACAAAAATGATGTTTTAGCCCCAAATGTTTTTATTTTCACAAGGGTAAGAGGAGAAAATGGACCGTAAAAACTGTTGTGCAATTTCTCCTGAGTACAGCGATACCCCATATATGGGGAAAATACACTGTTTAAGCGCACGGTAGGGTTCAGAAGGGAAGGAGCATGGTGTGACTTTTTGAACGCAAAATTGGCTGGAATCGAGAGCGTATGCCATGTCACGTTTGGAGAGCCCCTGATGTGCCTAAACAGCGGAAACCCCCCACAAATGACCCTATTTTAGAAACTAGACCCCTCAAGGATTTTATCAAGGGTTATAGTGAACATTTTGAACCCAGAGGTACGACACAGAATTTGATACCCATTAGGTCATCATATTGAATAAGTTGTCATTAGTATTGAGCGCATGTGCTTGCTACTTGAGTTTGCATCGGGTAAGCACCATGTATTGCGGGTGCACGAGTGACATGCTCGAGTCCCCGCCCCTCATGTTTCATGGTTGTTAGACACCCAAAAAAAAAACATGCGGGGATCGCTCGTGCATGGCAGGCAATCCCTTCAAGTTTTTTTGGCTGTATAACAGCCGCAAAACATATGGGGTGGAGACTCGAGCATGTCACTCGAGCATCTGCAATTCTCGGTGTATACCCGAGCACCCGATGCGAACTCAAGTAGCAAGCAGTTGCTCTCAACACTAGTCGCCATATGGTCATCATTTTTTTTTTTTTTTTTAACTTTTGATAAAATCCTAACCCCAACCCTATCTCCAACCCTAACTACTAGCACAACCCTAAAAGTAACACAACCCTAACCTTAGCACAACCCTAATCCTAGTACAACCCTAAGCCTAGAGGTTTTTTTAACACCTTTCCTTGTGATTAGACGACTTTATTCTTTCGGTCAGTGCAATTACAGCAATACCAGATTCATATCGGGTTTTTATGTTTGGCAGATGTCACACACTAAAATACACTTTTTTTTGCAAAGGCTAGTTTTTGCAATCATTTTTCCATATTTTGACCGACAGTCATGTAAGGGCTTGTTTTTTGCGGGACAAGTTGACGTTTTTATTGGTACCATTATCGGGCAAATTACATTTTTTATCGCTTTGTTTTTTATGCAGTTCCGCGTGTGGTAAAATTGATAAGGCAGCGATATTCTTCGGGTACGACATTTATATAGTTTTTTTCATGTTTTGTCACTTTTACACAATAAAAAATATTTTATAGAAAAAAAATTTTTTTTGCATCGCTTTATTCTGAGAGCAGTAACTTTTAGATTTTTTCGCTGATGGAGCTGTATGGCAGCTTATTTTTTTGCAGGACAAGATGACATTTTCAGTGGTACTATTTTTATTTACATTCGTCTTTTTGATCACTTTTTTTTGTTTGGCTGTATGATGATAAAGCATAGTTTTTTGATTAGTTTTTTATTTATTTTTTTTACTGTGTTCACTAAAGGGGTTAAATAGAGGGATAGTTTTATAGGACAGGTCTTTCCGGGCGCCGCAATACCAAATATGTGTACTTCTAATATATATATATATATTTTCATAATAATATTTATTTATGGGTACAGAATATTTTTATTTTTTGGGATTTTTTCTTTTTTTTTAAATATTTTTACTATTTTTTTTTTCACTTTCTGATAACTCTTTTACACTTTGTCCCACTATGGGACTTTCATTTTTTTGCAGACCGATCACTTTTAAAGCATAGGGATGCAGTAGCATCCTTGTGCTATGCAGGCTGTCAGCCCTGCACTGGCACAAGTTAGATAAATCGTGCATTGCACACGCTCTACCTATCTTCCTGATGCCTGGTGACCCAGATGTTGTCATGGTATTCAAGGTTAGAGGGGCGCTCTTAACTCTGCTTGCCCCGGAAATGCACAGCCTCTGTGCGGGCGCGATCACATTGTGCGTAATCGTAGGTACCTGGTCCATAAGTACCAGGGCGCAGGGACGTACTATTACTGACAATGTCAGAAAGGGGTTAAAGTGCATTTACTCCTCGCAAACGCACCCAAAAACACATCTATATCATAAATAATTTTAAAAAATGACGCAGGGTCCCCCCTACTTTTGATAACCAGCCTAGGTAAAGGAGACAGGTGCGGGCTTATATTATCAAGCTGGGAAGATCCATGGATATTGGCCCTTTCCCAGCCCAAAAATGAAAGCTCTCAGCCGCCCCAGAATTGACGCATCCATGAGATGCGCCAATTTGGGCACTTTGCCGACTCTTCCCGATTGCCCTGGTGCGGTGTCAATTGGGGTAATAGTTTATGGGGTGGATGTCAGCTTTGTAATGTCAGTGAGCAACAAGCCTAATGGTTATTAATGGAGAGTTGTCTATCAGACACCCCCATTACTAATCCAGTAGTCATAAAAAAAACCACAGGAAAAAATCGTTTATTTTAAAAAAACACTCCCACACACCTTGCTCGCCAATTTATTAAAAAGCAAACAAATCAACATGAAGATCCGACGTAATCCAGCCACTTAGAAGTAGTCCAAAAATGGGAACCTGAAAGACATAAAAAGAGAGTTAACTAAATGAAAACAAGAAACATTCCCTCATTCACCAATTTATTATTAATAATAATTCCTGCAGCTGTGATGTGACCCATTGGGGTTCCCACGACGTCTCGCGATTCTGTACAGCAACCTTTGGTGCGTCATTCTGAGAACGACAATTCACAGATCACTCCTGGTCATGTCTCACGAGCGATGACATCAGTAACTTAGTAACGTCATCGTTCGTGAGGGACCTATGAAGGGACCTATTAGCACATTCCAATAAAATGAATGAAAATTATTGCGTGAACTGTTGTTGTTAAACTTTTTATTGGTACTGTACATGAGCATCTCTTTATAGGGAACCCCTTCGGTGCTGTTACTTTTTCTTCACTTTGTAACTTATTACGCAAGGGACTATCCTCTTTTTTTCATATATCGTAAAGTTCTAGATGTAAAATTTCCTTAGTTCATGTCTGTGCATGTGAATGGTTAAAGTGGATCTGTCGCCAAATTTCACAATCCTTCCTGCACTGCTACTGGTGGCATCTCACACGGCTAAATGCATGCGGATATATTGTCCTCTATTTGCTTCTTCTTGAACATTGGTTTGTGGTTGTTTTCCCTATGATCAGAATGCACCTTGGTGTTTCTAGGTTCTCCACTGATGTAATATATTTTTTTTGTTCCTTAAAGGGAACCTGTGACGTGAAAAAAAGCTATTTATCTGCAGATATGGGGTTAATCTGCAGAGTAATAGCATCCTGAACCTGCACTGCACTTAGACCCCCGCTCTCAGGAGGAAATGAACTTTATTCCTCCTGGTAGTGTTCTGGGTTCAGTCACCGGGATGGTGCCGGTGTGGTTCAGTCACCGCTCTGTGTATAGAGAGGGCAGCTGTAACCGCATCCCCGGCTCTGAGTAATGCTGAGCTGCTTTCAGTCAGTGCCAGTGATGTGGTTACCGCCACGGCTCACTATACACAGAGTGGTGACTGAACCTACACCTGTGCCACTCCCGAGATGGAAACCCAATGGATGCCGGGAGAAATAAAGTTCATTTCCTCCCAACAGCAGGGGATTAAGTGTCGGCGCCGGGCGGGTTCAGAATAGTATTAACCTAGAGATTATCCCCATATGTGCAGGCTAATTTCGTTTTTTCACATGACAAATTCCCTTCAAGTAAAGAAGCTTTTTTTATTGTAGTTATTATTTCTTACAAGCATGTAGTAATGTCTTTTTTTGTTTTGTTTTGTTTTTTAAATCTGCAGTGCAAGCGGACCTTCAGACCGCACCTATTATAGCGGTAAGACATTTTATGAAAATTCAGATGGTATAATGAAATATGTGACTTTATATTTTATTCCAAAATTTTTATAGGTTTTATTAAAGGTACGGAAAGTATTCAGACCCCTTTAAATTTTTCACTCTTTGTTTCATTGTAGCCATTTGGTAAATTCTAAAAAGTTAATTTTTTTTCTCATTAAAGTACACTCTACACCCCATCTTGACTGAACATAAACAGAAATGCAGAAATTTTTGCAAATTTATTAAAAAAGAAAAACTGAAATATTACATGGTCATAAGTATTCAGACCCTTTGCTCAGTATTGAGTAGAAAGACCCTTTTGAGCTGGTACTGCCATGAGTCTTCTTGGGAATAATGCAACAAGTTTTTCACACCTGGATTTGGGGATCCTCTGCCAATCTTCCTTGCAGATCCTCTCCAGTTCCGTCAGGTTGGATGGTGAACGTTGGTGGACAGCCATTTTCAGGTCACTCCAGAGATGCTCAATTGGGTTTAGGTCAGGCATCTGGCTAGGCCAGTCAAGAATGGTCACAGATTTGTTCTGAAGCCTCTCCTTTGTTATTTTAGCTGTGTGCTTAGGGCCATTGTGTTGTTGGAAGGTGAACCTTCAGCCAAGTCTTAGGTCCATAGCATGATGATGCCACCACCATGTTTCACAGTTGGGATTGTATTGGGCAGGTGATGAGTAGTGCCTGGTTTTCTGCACACACACCGCTTAGAATTACCACCAAAAAGTTCTATCTTTGTCTCATCAGACCAGAGAATCTTATTTCTCATAGTCTAGGAGTCCTTCATGTGTTTTTGAGCAAACTTTATGCTGGCTTTAATATGTCTTGCACTGAGCAGAGGTTTCCTTCGGGCCACTCTGCCATAAAGGCCTGACTGGTGGAGAGCTGCAGTGATAGTTGACTTTGGAACTTTCTCCCATCTCCCTACTGCATCTCTGGAGCTCAGCCACAGTGATCTTGGGGTTCCTCTTTATCTCTCTCACCAAGGCTCTTCTCCCACGATTGCTCAGTTTGGCTGGACGGCCAGGTCTAGGAAGACTTCTGGTGGTCCCAAACTTCTTCCATTTAAGGATTATGGAGGCCACTGTGCTCTTAGGAACCTTGAGTAATGCAGACATTCTTTTGTAATCTTGGCCAGATCTATGCCTTGCCTCAATTCTGTCTCTGAGCTCCTTGGGCAGTTTCTTTGAGCTCATGATTCTCATTTGGTCTGACATGTACTTTGAGCTGTAAGATCTTGTGTGTACCTTTCCAAATCAAGTCCTATCAGTTTAATTAAACACAGCTGGAATCCAATGAAGGAGTAGAACCATCTCAAGGAGGATCACAAGGAAATGGACAGCATGTGACTTAAATAAGAGTGTCTGAGAAAAGGGTCTGAATACTTATGACCATGTGATATTTCAGTTTTTCTTTTTTAATAAATTTGCAAAAATTGGAGTTGGGGAACACTTTTTTAGTGTGTGACAGCAGCCAAACATAAAAATCCGATATACAGTGGCTTGCAAAAGTATTCACCCCCTTCGCAGTTTTTGTGTTTTTCTACCTTACAACCTGGAATTTAATTGTTTTTTAAAGGCTTTGCATGAGATCATGTAAAGAACATGCCTACAGCTCTGAACATTTGGTTTTATTTTTGTTGTGAAGCAAACAACAAATAGGACAAAATACCTGAAAACTTCAATGCGCATAACTATTCACCCGTCTAAAGTCAGTACTTAGTAGAAGCTCCTTTTGTAGCAATTGCAGCTGAAGGTCGTTTTGGGTTAGTCTCTATGAGCTTTCTACCTCTTGCCACTGGGATTTTTGGCCATTCTTCAAGGCCAAACTGCTCCATCTCCTTCAAGTTAGATGATTTCCTCTGGTGAACAGCAATCTTCAAGTCTGACTACAGATTCTCAGTTGGATTACAATCTGGGCTTTATCACTACAAAACATTTAGGCTATGTGCCCACGATGCAGAAATACTCCGGATTTTTCCTGAGCGTTTCTGCATCTCCCTTGCAGAAAAAACGCATGCGGATTGTACATGCGTTTTTACTGCCAGGGAAATGCGGATGTGAAGCGTTCTTCACATGCATTTCTGCATGCGGATTGACAAGCGCTTTCCAAGCGATTTTAGCATCACTTGGAAAGTGCTTGACAACTTCGTCACACTATATAAATCCATGTGTGTTATATAGTGTGACCTTAAAGAATGTTTAAAAATAAAAAAATTAATCTATACTTACCTTCCGATGGCCCCCGAAGTCTTGCTTCGCTCCATTCTCCCTTGCCGGCAGCTCGCGGTACACTGCACTGAAGGACCTGCCATCACATGACTATGATGTCAGCGCAGGTCCTTCAGTCCATCGCAAACTGCCGGCATGGGAGGATGAGCGCAGCGGGGGCCGTCAGAAGGTAAATATAATATTTATTTTTTATTTTATTCTTTTTTTTACAGGTTCTATGGTACCCTGGTCCGGAGGAGAGTCTCCTGTCCTCCACACCCGGGTACCATCCGCACATTGAAACACTTGGATTCCGCATATACAGATGCAGTGATGCGTAATCCATGCAAGTCAACGGCGGCGAAAAAAATAATTGGTAGTGCTGCGTTTTTTTCCGCAATGATAACCCGCAGCGGAAATTTCCGCAGCATGTGCACAGCACATGCGGATTATCATTGGGGACCATGGCTGGCCTTCTACCATTCGTTTCTGCAGCATTTTTGCCGCTGCGGAAACGCTTAAAAAAACCGCATCGTGGGCACACAGCCTTACACTTTTTCCCTTAAACCACTCGAGTGTTGCTTTAGCAGTATGCTTTGGATCATTGTCTTGTTGGAAGGTGAACCACTGTCCCAGTCTCAAATCACTGACAGACTGAAACAGGTTTTGCTCAGAAAGATCCATGTTTTTCGCAGGATCCATCTTTTCCTGGACTTGAACAATTTCCCCTATCCCTGCTGCCGAAAAACATCCCCATAGTATGATGCTAACACCACCATGTTTCACTGTGGGGATAGTGTTCTTGGGGTGATGAGTTGTGTTGGTTTGGCACCAGACATAGCGTTTACTTTGGTGGCAAGAAAGTTCAATTTTGGTCTCATCTGACCACATCGCCTTCCTCCACACCTTTGAGGAGACTCCCACATGTATTTTGGGAAACTCAAAATACCTTACAATTTTTGTAAGTAAAGGCTTTTTTTCTTGTTCAATTATGTTTATTGGTATTTTAAAACATTTTAAAGGGAGAAATGCACACACAATATAAGCCTAAAGGTTGGCGGAGAGTAGGGGAGGTAGGAAAGCTAGGGGGAAGGAAGGGTAAGTAAAAGGTAATTCCTTTTGAAAATATGGAAAAGAGAGGCAAGTGTACAAAAAGCTGTCTTTGAATTTTACATGTAACTTGCACTTGTTAAAATTATAGCTTATTCCTTATGAATTAATTGCTGAAAAAAGAAAGACAGAAATATTAGTAAGACACATATAGTACATTAAAAGTAGCTTAATGATATATGTGGACACTTGCCGGGGATCAAGATGTTCTCCATCGACCTGGGGGGAAGGAGTTTGATTTAAGTTTCCATTCAGTCAGAGTGAAGTATGAATAGAAGTTCGCTGACCTAATGCAAATATTGAAGATTGTTTCAATTGGAAGATGGAAAAAAAAGGATTATGATCTTTTTATAATCTGGTTCTTGAAGATAGATTGTAATTCTATGGTAATAGTCCAAAATGGAAAATTGTATTACAATCCAGATGAAATCCAAGACATAGACCCAAATTGACCCATATTGTAATCGAATTTAGTATGAATTGTAATTCAAGTGTTTATAATGTTATAATCTTGGTTAAAATCCGTAGATATTAGCTGATATTTATTCACCTAGTCCAAGAAATTCTAAGCAACACTAGACACTGTGAAAATATTACTATACACTTAATCCTATGTGGTTATTTGTTTCAAACCCATCAGGATAACAGAGACTCTAAATTCAATTAAAAATCAATATTTTTTTATTCATTATCCATATAAAAAACAGAAAAACAATTTTTTTTTAAAAAAAATGACATCCAGAAAAGAGAGATGCAATATATAGCTTGGTCATATCACATTCATCATGATTGTATAGCCGAAAACTAAACCACCTTATTCACTTGATGCATATTTGAACCGGTATTATAGACAGATGTAAACAGATTTGACAAAGTGCAAATTATGCAATACTCAGTCAAATATAATAAATTAAATTAAATGGTAGGGAGTCAGACATTTACATCTATGATCATAAAGTGCTAAGTGCTTGTATTTAGAAAAAATTGTCTGCATTATTTCATTGCATTAGTTGGACCGTAAACAACTGCTTACAACTATGCAAAGTGCCATGGAGTAGTCAATATACCTATTAAAAATTGGTAAGAAAGTAAGAAAAGATCAAAGATATCTAATGATAGGCCAGGCGTCCGGGGGAGCCGTCCATAGGAAGTTATCCCATCAATCATGTGCCAGTTGTAAGGTGCCGCACGCCACTATACAGGAACCGGACCCGTGGAGTAAAGCCTAGCTGTGCAGAGCAGTGGAACGCATGTGTGGAACGCATGCGGACCACATGGAGCACAACCTCAAAAAGGTCCATCCCCACTTCCTAAACCATGAACCTGTAGGACATGGCATACATATCAAGGAATGACAAGGGAAAATGGGAGGGGAATGGGGAAGGAAGGAGGGAAGAAGAAAAGAATAAACCAAATGTAAAGACAGAAAATAGATGCTGTAGGAGCATCGATTACCATAAAGTGAAATGTGAAGGGGGTGGGGGGGTGAAAATGAAAGTAAGGCTGAGTTCACACGATGCGTTTTTCATGCGTTTCCGCTGCGTTTTTGCAGTTGCGTAAACGCCGCGGAAACGCATGAAAAACGCATGGTAGAAGGGCAGCAATGTTCCCCAATGGAAATCCGCATGTCCTGTGCCCATGATGCGGATTTTTCCGCAGCGTAAACGCTGCGGTCAAAAATCCGCAGCATGTCAATTAATTTTGCGGAAACGCTGCTCTTTTGCCGCCATTGCCTTGCATTAGACCGCATGGAATCCGCATCACTGTATATGTTGATGCGCTTTTCATGCGGTCTAATGTGCGGATGGTACCCGGGTGTGGAGGAGAGGACTCTCATCCAGACCCAGGTACCATTAAAAAAAAAAGAATAAAATAAAAAATATATATATTCTCACCTTCTGACGGCCCGCGCTGCGTCCTGCCGGCTTCCCGCGCACTTCGGGGTTGAATGAAGGACCTTCGCTGACGTCAGAGTCATGTGACGGGTCACGTGACGCTGACGTCGGAAGGTCCTACAGTCTTCACTGCCGGCAGCCGGGACCGATGAAGCAGGACACCGGGGGCCATCAGAGGGTAAAGTATAGATTTATTTTTTATTTTTTGACATCACACACTATATAAATCCATGCCGGCTGCATGGATTTATATAGTGTGAAGTTGACAAGCACTTTTCAAGTGATGCTAAAATCGCTTGGGAAGCGCTTGTCAACCCGCATGCGGAAATGAAAGTGAAGACCGCTTCATTTCCGCATGTCCCTGGCAGGAAACCGCATGTACAATCCGCATGCGTTTTTTCCTGCCAGAGAGATGCAGAAACGCTCAGGAAAAAATCCTGAGCATTTCTGCATCGTGTGCACATACCCTAAAAGTGTAAATTAAAAAAGAAAAATCATGTATGAATGAAAATATGTATTTGTTGAATGTGAAGTGTATAAATAACGAAAATAATGTATGTATAGTGAAAAAGCAAAGAATAAGTGAAAAGTAATAAAACAAATATATGTAAGTAAGTGTTAATATGTCTATTGTCAAAGAGAAGCGAAGTGTAACAATTAGAAACATTTAATTGTGCTAGGATTTTATGCCACGCAATCACGGAGAATAAGGGGAGAAGCCTACACAATGCCACGAATTTCAAAAATATTCAATATGTTTCAGATTCACTTGTTAAAGGGACACAGCGCCATCTATAATTATAGTCCATGCATATCATTGGTAGATGGTTCCAAACTAATGTTCCTTGATTCTAATTGTCCATTATCATGGATCTCCACAGAAGGCTCTAGGAACACCATCCCCTTCGGAAGGAGGAGTCAACCAGGTCACCAGACTCCACCCCAAGTAGCCAAGGCAGCAGGTAAGTAGTGGATATAAGTAAGTCTTTGATTTGGGATAAAAACACAATCAATTAGAAGTACATAATGGTTTGTAAAGAGGACTACTCATCCTTTACAGTACCCATGATACACAAAAATGAAAAATGAGAATGGGGGCGGGAGGGAAAAAAGGGAACAAGGGAAGGGAAATTGGACCTAAGATCTATTTAAAAGCTGATTACAGCATAATTCTCGGCTACCCTATAAACGGCCTCGCAGACGCCAGGAAAAATGGTCAGAATGAAAAAAAGGGAAAAGTTAAAAAGGTATTAAAATACCATAAGATAAAAACATAAAAAATAGCCACCCAGAAATAAACATGAAACCTACCAACTCGAAAAAAATGGGGGAAGAAATATGAATAAATTACAAGAAAGAACTAAAACCCGTAGCTTCATTTAAACCCTGTGGATTCAAGGTACCCAATCGAAAAATCCAATGACTTTCTAACTAACCTAAGGCTTTTCCAAGATCTCCACCCCTTAGACCTAGGACTATCTGATCTATGGCAAATGCCTTAAGGCCTTTAGGGGAACAATTGTGGTACAGTTTAAAATGACGCGGAATAGTTTTAATGTGGGGTCATCAATGCCAACTGCTTTTTCGATGTCCTTCACATGCTCTCTTTCCCGTATTTTGAATTCTCTCGTGGTAAAGCCAACTTAAAGTTTTCGGTAGCGACATTCGGCATAGTAGATTACTCCTTTGGAGCTGTAATTCAGATGTTTGCATTTCTGGAAAGTTCTGGTGCCATCATGGTTGGCAAATGTTTTGGCTTTCACGAGATTCCAGCAAGCCTTACAGTGGCCACAAGGAAAGAAACCCTGTGGAATAGTAGAAGGTTCCTTGTTTTTGGCAGTTGAATCATAGTAACTATGTACTAATATATCTTTCAGATTTCTACATCTCTTTGCCACCATTGATGGGGCTGAAGGGAGAATTTTGGACAAAACATGGTCCTTAGCAAAACTTTCCAATGTTTGTTGATAATTGATGTCAATTCATCCCATTGGTTATTATACGTTGATATAAACCGTACCACTCCATCATTATTTGTATCAATCTTCCTGGGCGCATTATGAATGAGCTGTTCTCTGGATACTTTTTTGGCTCTCATATATCCGCATCTAATTTGTCTTCGACTGTAACCCCTAGCCAAAAAGCGTTGAGCGAGATTAGTGGCTTGTTGTTCAACTGACCAATAGGGAGTCCCCTAATGGTGGAGGGCAAATGAGACGATTCTGCATGTAGCAGTGAGTTAGTGGCCATAGACTTGCGATATATATCCGTAATGACACGTCCTTCACTAGAAATGTGGATTTTGAGATCCAAGAAGTCTAGCTCTCTATGAAAATGATATGTCAATTTAATGTTAAGATTATTATTATTATTGAGAGCTTTCATCAGAATATCCAAATCCCCCACTGACCCCTCCCACATAAACCATAAGTCATCGATATATCGCATCCACCCTTGCACCAAATCAATGCCAGGAATTGATTTCCCTGGAATATGTCCCTCTCCAAGCTCATATAAACAAATTGGCATAGGAGGGGGCACAAGAGGCCCCCATCGCTGTGCCCTGTAGTTGTAAATAAAAAAAATTATGAAAAATAAATACATTATGCTTGAGGACATATTCCAGGAGGATCAATATTAAGTCAGCTAGCTCTGAATCCAAATTTGTAGATGTCTGATACCAAGATGCCGCTCTCAAGCCATCTTCATGTTTTATACAAGTATACAAGGCTTCCACATCTGCCGTTACCATGATGGCTTGGTCTGGAATATAAAGGTGGTTTAATCTTTGGAGAGCCGCATTGGTGTCCTGGATGAATGATGGTAGGGTGGATACGATAGGTTTCAAAAAATAATCAATGACGTCGGAAATTACCTCACATAATCCCCCATTGCCTGAAACAATGGGTCTACCGGGGGGTCAGTGTGCTTTTTGTGGACCTTTGGAATGAGATACAATGTGGGAAGTTTTGGATGAAAGTTATTAATTGTATCTAACATTTTTTGGGTAATAATACCCTTCTCCAAAGCCTTCTCCATGATGAAAATTAATTCATTGTGGAAGGTAGGGGTCGGATTATATACCAGTTTTTTTATAGCAAGATGGTGGGCTTGTTTTTCGTATAAATAGGTGGGCCGCACCACCAGATTCCCCCCCGTATCTGCTGGTTTATATACCACGTCGGGGAGGGATTGTAATTCTTTTACAGCTGCTCTCTCCTGTTTTATTAATGTTTGACTTCCACGGGGACAGCTTGGAAGAGATTGAATGTCATTAGTAACTAGTTTGGTGAAGACATCGACCGCTGGGCATGTACTTAGAGGGGGGAACTTTTTGGATTTGTGAAAAAGGTTCGAAGGAATGTTACCAACGTTTGTAAGTTGATTTTCATCATCCAATGATTCCAAAATCTGAAGTGCTTCCCTTTCTTCCACGATGGAAAACATACTCTGATGGTCGGCCTTGTTATGCAATTTTTTAAAAACTAGCTTTATAGCAAGGAGATGTACATCTCTCACCACCGAGAACGTGTCTCAATACGAAGAGGAGAAAACGTCAAACCTCTTTCAAGAACTCTGAGTTGAATTTCTGATAGAACATGTGAAGACAAGTTAATTACCCTTAAGCGGTTCTGACGCGCCCCCTGGGCCATGTTCAGGGGATACCCGGAGCCGGATCTGGATAGGGGTAGTAGTCCTTGTGGCGGTGACCCGGTCCGTGCCCAGGGTGTCAAACTAAGTGGCAGTCTAAGGCAGTAGATGTTAACTTGATCGACTACGCCACCCGTTGAGTGCGGCTTTGAAGCCGCCGCTGCAGAACAGTCCGCTGAGGCCGGTGGTATGGGTGCAGCAATGATGGTATAACCCCCAACGGGAGGGGTATGGCCTCAGGGCAGCTGGTGCGGATGATGGGGGTAGTTATGGTGTAGTAAGAAGAGTCAGAGACACGAGATGCAAGTTCAGTGTTTTTACTCACGGGTGTTCCTTGGTCACTCTGGCCTTGAGTGACCACCCGAGCCGTGCCGCGTCCACCAGGTCCTGGACTCGGCTAACCCCCAGGCAGTCCGGAGCGTGGTCCTGAGCTTCCCTGTCTCTCTCTCTCTTCCTCCTGGCCGTTCCCACCAGGGATCCACTTATGGCCGGCTCCCTCGGGTCTCTTGGTGGTCAACCCTTCTCTGGGTTCCCTGACCCTATACTCGGTGTGCCTTTCTGGTGGATTTGGTGAGGGTCGTGGCAAATCTTGACCAAGACCTCCGGTTTCTGGCTGAGGATAAGTGGCCTCCACCAGTTCGGGTTCCGGTACCCGTGTCCGCCAACCCTTCACCCTTCTGGCTTAATTCTGGGATCTTGGGGTTCCTTCTGTCTCTCTCTCTGGGTCTTTCTTACTCCTCTCTTCCTCACTGCAGACTTGGCCTTGGAGCTGGGCCCAGCCGGAGCCACAGCTCCCTGTCAGCCCTCCTGGCTGAGCTCCTCTGAGCTGACTGACTCTCAAAGACTGACTGGCCCTGACCTAAGATGGTGCCCACCTTATATACTCCCTCTATGTGTGAGCTCAGGTGACCAGCACCCAATGAGCTCCTAGCTTTACCCAGACTACTCCCCCTATCTGCCCCTACACTACTGGGATGTTCCACCCCCCTTCCCACTCCAGCCAGGGACAGACGCTGTCGTACCTGCACATATACCTAGTGGGAGTACCGTAGTTCTGTCCCCCGGAAATGGGATGTATGTAGTGCATGCAGCCTACTAAGCTCAGTTCCACACTCCATCCTTACCCGGGAGTGGAATACCACACCTCTGGCTTGAAGTGTAATACCCCTGTAGCAGCCGAGTCCTCAGGGTGCTACAGTTCTCTCCCTTTTTGGTTCCAGCAGCCTTAGCAAACATATCCTGAAATCTTCGTTCCTGTCTTTTGCCCTTGTCCATATGAAAGCCCCTACTACTGGTGCTATCAATATCACTAGAGGATGAAAAATTCATCCGTCTGTGACTGATAAGGACTTTCATAAGACTGACCTTGATTGAAGACTTTAGTGACGTTTTTATGTTTTTTAATCTGCCAGCGAAATACTTTATTGTTCTCAAAATCAGTTAGATCTCGTTGGTATTTCTTACATTTTATCTGACTGATATCTCCTTCCCATTTATTTATATCAGTCATAAGTTTTTCAAAATTTTCCCCTGTAATCTCCTTGTGAATAGTTTTCTCCAATGCCTCCAACTCATCATCCAAGTCACCAAGGGTTTTAGTATTTGTTTCAATGATGATCTGGATGAAATCCAGCGAGCATAAAGTTGCGGCCTTAATCCATTTATTGCTCAAAGTCTCGTCTTTTAGATCAAAAGATGGGTACACTTGTATACGTAAGCCACGTGGGATGATTCTTTTGGTATAATAATTCTCTAAGGATGTTTTATTCCACCATACACTGGATGTTCCCTGTTTGAATAGATCTGAAGCCTTAGTTTGCCAGGCATTCATTCTGGCTTTTAAATCCATTTTAAGTATTTTGAATGGACCAATCTGTTTGAAAACAGCAAACATAATTATTCACATAGTCCAAGAAATTCTAAGCAACACTAGACACTGGGAAAATATTACTATACACTTAGTCCTATGTGGTTATTTGTTTCAAACCCACCAGGATAACACAGACTCTAATTTCAATTAAAAATCAATATTTTTTATTCATTATCCATATTAAAAAAACAGAAAAACAAAACAATTTTTTAAAAATGACAGGGGACATCCAGAAAAGAGAGATGCAATATATAGCTTGGTCATGTCACATTCATCATGATTGTATAGCAGAAAACTAAACCACCTTATTCACTTGATGCATATTTGAACCAGTATTATAGACAGATGTAAACAGATTTGACAAAGTGCAAATTATGCAATACCCTAATTATATTAAAGTAGGGAGTCAGACATTTACATCTATGATCATAAAGTGCTAAGTGCTTATATTTAGAAAAAATTGTCTGCATAATCTCATTCCATTAGTTGGAGAGTAAACAACTGCTTACAACTATGCAAAGTGCCATGGAGTAGTCAATATACCTATTAAAAATTGCTACAAACTGACCATATTGACAGCATTTACCTCTCAGAACCCCTACGCCGTTTCGCTGTTAAGCTTCTTCCGGGGGTGTGTCTATCCACTGAGGGGCTTGAGTATATATAGAGCCATGTAGCCAATTGCATCATCTGATGTATGAAAAAGAAAGTAAGAAAAGATGAAAGATATCTAATGATAGGCCAGGCTTCCGGGGCTGGTGTGTCCATAGGAAGTTATCCCATCAATCATGTGCCAGCTGTAAGGTGCTTTGATGGCGCATCGCTTGCGTGTATACTACACCTGTTTGCAAAAGGGACTTCCGGGTGGTGCGCAGTGGAACGCACGCGGTCCACATGTAGCGCATCCCTGGAAGTCAGTAGGTGATGTCACACGCCCGTGTGCACAGCTCCCATGCTTATTCTTTGCTTTTTCACTATACATACAGTACAGACCAAAAGTTTGGACACACCTTCTCATTTAAAGATTTTTCTGTATTTTCATGACTATGAAAATTGTACATTCACACTGAAGGCATCAAAACTATGAATTAACAAAAAAGTGTGAAACAACTGAAAATATGTCTTATATTCTAGGTTCTTCAAAGTAGCCAGCTTTTGCTTTGATGACTGCTTTGCACACTCTTGACATTCTCTTGAATGGGACTTGAATGGTGTGGCCCCCATGCTCCCCTGACCTCAACCCCATTGAGAACCTCTGGAGCATCATCAAAAGGAGTGTCTATGATGGCGGCAGGCAGTTCACATCTAAGCAACAGCTCTGGGAGGGTATTCTGTCCTCATGCAAAACAATTGAAGCAGAAACCATCTAAAACCTGACAAATTCAATGGACGAGAGAGTTCAGAAGCTCCTTTCGGACAAAGGGTCCTATGTGAAAATGTAACATCACCTAGAATAAAGTTTTGAGTTGAAAACGGTTTGATTTCAGTTTGTAATAACCTGCTAATGCTTATAATTTCAAAAATGACCATTTTTTTGTTCTTTATTAAAATGAAAAGGTTGAAAACTCTGCTGTGCATAATAATTTGGAACATGCATTTTGAGTGCAGTTTGAGTATTTTATTTTTTTTAAATATACTGTTATCATAGGCAGTTTGTACAAAAACCTTTCAATTGTACTCTAATAGTTATTTGACTGGAAAATTACAATGACTGCAATTCATATAGGTAATTTGGGAAAATCTGAGAAAATATTATTTGCATAATAATTTGGAACACAGTGTATATTGCATCTCTCTTTTCTGGATGCCCCCTGTCATTTTTTTTTAAAAAAATTGTTTTTCTTTTTTTTAATATGGATAATGAATAAAAAATATTGATTTTTAATTGAAATGAGAGTCTCTGTTATCCTGATGGGTTTGAAACAAATAACCACATAGGATTAAGTGTATGTTAGCTGATATGTAGTCTGTGATGACTGAGTAAATTACTGGGATTTTATTCCCGTTGGTGATAATTAGCATTGGGATTAGATTTGTTTCAAGATATTTTGCAGTTTTAGGCTGCGTGCCCACTATGCGTTTTTCAATCGTTTTTGCCACGGAATTTCCGCTGCGAAAACGCTTGGTAATACGTGCCCCATGGTCCCCAATGATAATCCGCATATTCTGTGCACATGCTGCGGAAATTTCCGCTGCAGATTATCATTACGGAAAAATACTCAGCATGTCCATTAATTTTGTGGACACGCTGCGTAATTGCCGCCATTGACTTGCATTGAATCGCTTAATATCCGCATGACTACATGTGCACATGCGGATATTTAGCGTTTCAATGTGCGGATGGTACCGGGGTTTGGAGAAGAGGAGACTTTAAGATAAAGAATAAACATTATACTTTCCTTCCGATGGCCCCTGGTCTCCATAGCGATGCGTCTTGGCTCCACAGCGTCTCGCGATGGTCTAAAATGACCTTCCATGACGTAATTTAGTCATGTGACAGGTCACTTGATCGCTGACGTCGGCGGTCGCGTTACCTGTCACATGACTAAATTACGTCATCAAAGATCCTCTTAGACCACCGCGAGCCGTACAAGAGACCGGACTCACCGGAGAAAAGACCGGGGGCCATCTCAAGGTAATCATAATGTTTATTTTTTACTATTTTTTTTTTCAACTATTAACTTGGTCACACTATATAAATCCATGCCGGTTGCATGGATTTATATAGTGTGACCAAGTTGTCAAGCACTTTTCCAAGTGATGCTAAAATCGCTTGGAAAAGCGCTTGATAACCCGCATGCAGAAATGCACGCAAAAACGCTTGACAAGCGCTTCTACCATGGCAGGGAAAATGCATGTAAATTCCGCATGCTTTTTCCCTGCCAGGAAGATGCGGAAAAAATCTGCAGCATTTCTGCATCGAGGGAACTTAGCCTTAATGTTCTTAGGAGATTTAGTCCTACTGGCAAAAAAGGAAGTAAATCTTGCTTCCTAAATTGACCTGCAAAGTGGCTGATTCTAACCAACAGTAGCTTATTCCCGCACAAAGTGTTATGGATCCGAGTGGTGGAACCTCTGTGCTGCGGTGCAAAGAGGGACCAAAGGGGCGTGACTAAGTATCTACTCGGACTGACCAAGGTCGCACGGCGGCTCAAATGACTCCGTGAACCAGGGAGGGACCGAGCAGAGGGACCAGGTGCCACTCTGGGCCAGTCTTTGTATGAGAGCAGGTGACTCCCATGGGTCAGATGGCAGGGACTGACCGGTACAGCAGATGAGCACGGCAGGCAGGCTGATGGGTGGTCCGGGTAGACAGACTGGCGGACACCCCGGGTAACTGGCTGGAGCCTCCAGGTAGGCAGGCTGGTAGGCACAGCAGGTAACAGGCAGGAGCCTCCAGGTAGGCTGGCTGGTAGGCACAGCAAGTAACAGGCAGGAGCCTCCAGGTAGGCTGGCTGGTAGGCACAGCAAGTAACAGGCAGGAGCCTCCAGGTAGGCAGGCTGGTAGGCACGGCAGGTAACAGGCCGGAGCCTCCAGGTAGGCTGGCTGGCAGGCAAGACAGGTTACTGGTAAGTTCTCTGGGTAGGCGGACTGGCTAAGCCCATAACAGACTGGCGGGTTGGACCGTAGGCAGACTGGAGTGTGTTCCGGCTGGTGGAGACAGGTAGCAGGTAAAGGCTCCAGATAGGCTTACTGGCCAAGCCGAGAGACAGACTGGCAGACTGGATTGGAAGCTGACTGTCGGGCTGGACTGGTAGTCAGGCTGGCGGGCTAGACTGGTAGTCAGGCTGGCAGACTGGACTGGTAGTCAGGCTGGCGGACTGGACTGGTAGTCAGGCTGGCGGACTGGACTGGCAGTCAGGCTGGCGGACTGGACTGGTAGTCAGACTGGCAGCGGGACCTAAGGGCTGAAGCAAAGTTAGCACACAGAGCAACAACCTTGCACGGGCACCTCCATTTTGGAGGAGGTCCCTTATATGTGAGAAGTCTTCCGGCCATTGGCCGGGGACTCCTTAGGATGGCGCGCGTGGCCCCTTTAAGAGGGAAGGAGTGCGCGCGCCTTAAGCACAGTGCCCAGGAAGCTGCGCGTACCGACTGCAACAGCAGGGGAGCCTCAAGACGCCGGGGTAGGAGCGCGGCGGTAAGGGGGACGACATCTCTGCCTGGCAGAGGGCAGAGATGCCGATGCTACACAAAGTAGTTATTTTGTAGTTTGTTAGACAGATTTCCTAGCTTGTAGAGTGGCTCTTGATAGATCTATAAAGAGATGAAATCATAATGGGCCTATAGTTTTTGAGTTCCACATCATTGATAGTGGTATTTCTTGTTAAAAAGGAGTAGAAGTTTACTTTAACGTCTCTTGGAATATCGGGAGAGATGTAATGAGGCTTTGCAATCCTATAGACCTTGGCGACTGTCTTATCTTTGCATATGTTTGAAATTAGTTGAGCTAGTATTTTGGTGATATAGCTATCTAATTTAATTGGTTGGACTGATTTAGGAATGCTTCTTATTTTAAATTGTTCCTTCTAGAAATGTCTTCAAGATTAGACATCTTAGCTTTAAAAGATGAGACCTTTTTGTAAAGAATTAATTGAGCTCACCATCTCCGAATGATTTTGTGTTGTTTACTAAGATACTACCTTATCCATTCTTACTTTCATTTTTGTAATTTCAGAGGATGTAACTAAACTACCGTATTTTTCGAACTATAAGACGCACTGGACCATAAGACGCACCCCAAATTTTGGGGTGTAAAATAGGAAAAAAAATAATTTTTATAAGATGGGGTCCGTCTTATACTCTGATTAGGTATCTTACCTTGGGGGGGGGGGTGGAGCAGGATCGCAGGTCCCTCCATTTCCTGCCTCAGGAACTCGGCGGCAGCAGAAGAGGTGAGATGCCGGTGTCTGGTTGGGGCCTGGCCTGGCCTGTGGACTGGGGCCTGGCCTGGCCTGTGGACTGGGGACGGGCCTGGGGCTTGTGGACGGGCCTGGGGCCTGGACCTGTGGACTGGGGCCTGGCCTGGCCTGTGGACTGGGGCCTGGCCTGTGGACTGGGGCTTGTGGACGGGCCTGGACCTGTGGCCTGGGGCCAGTGGACTGGGGCCTGTACCTCTGCTGGTGTCCGGTGGTGATGCAGAGGAGCCGGGGCCTCTGTCGGGCTGTGAGTGGTTTCCGGAGATGCGGCAGAGCAGCGTGTGCGGTTTCCGGCGTCCTGAGGCTGTGATCTGCAGGAAAATGGACGCCGGAGCTCCGGGTCGGCGCATGCGCCGGCGGCCATTTTCCCGTGGATTACGGCCTTGGGAAGATGGCCGCCGCCCCCGGAAGCCGTACACCGTGCTCTGCCGCACTGCAGGACATCGCTCACAGCCCGGCAGAGCCCCCGGCTCCTCTACCTCACCGCCGGACACCAGCAGAGGTACAGGCCCCGGCTCCAGCCGCATCTCACCTCTGCCGCCGCCGGAGGACCCTGCGATCCCCGCTCCACCACCAACGGTAAAGTACTGTTTGGACCATAAGACACACCCCACTTTCCTTCCAAATTTTGGGGAAAAAAACTGCATCTTATGGTCTGAAAAATACGGTATGTGAATCAGGGCTATTGACCTCCATTAATATATCCTTAATGAATGTCTCTCATGGCATTGCTTGAATAAGGGTAACTTTGTCTATTGCGGTCGTAGTTTTGTGAAGAAAATTACCTTCTGGGTTAGTCAAGTACCTGTCTAAAATATTAACTTGAGTTGGGGTGGGGCGACATTCAAGGGATTGAAGTAGAGCATTGCAAATTCTCCTCAAACTCTTCTGTTACAGGTGCGTTGGTAGCGTGTATGTTCTTAATGAAATAATTATTAAGGACCTGAAATGACTGATGACCATTAGACTCGTTATAATTATTTTGTGATTGGATGCCTTTTGAGTTTTCAGAGCTTGCATCTGACGTGTCTAAGGGGTATTCAGATTGAATTGAGACAAAGCTATTGCTTCTATGGTAAGAAGATGTAGAGGATGTGTTAGTATAATTTAGACCATTGGTTCGTAAGGTTGCAGATTCTTTCTTTCTCTCTTGGAGATTTAACCCTCAACTGGTGAGGTGGGGTTTTTGTCACGCAACTGGTGGTGGGGTTTCCAATACCCCAGTGTTTAGAAATCTCTTATTTTTACTGAAAATGCAAAGATCACATTAGTTTTAATCGTTTTCTTATTGGCGATTGATTACACATGAGTATAACAAATTTTTGACACCCGCAAGTATCGGAAAATGTAATACTTTGATGATTCAATCCGAGGGCATTATGAAACGTGGCAGCCGATCAAAAATTCACTGGGGTGTGCCAAACCCCACCTCACCAGTTGAGGGTTAAATCCTCTGTGTTAATGCGCTCTTGAGAACTCATCTCCTGATAGCTATTCTCATTTTTTTTATTAGATTCATGTGATTGACAGGTGGCAGACAGCCTTTTAAAGGTCTCTTCATTATCTTAAGGGTAGGAGTTATGATCCTTTGATTATGATTGTTCCTCATCTGGACATATTTAAGGGGAAGCATAGATGGGAAGTTTAATCCCTTATAAAGAAACGCATATCTCTCCATTAATTATAAACTCCTCTATGCCATTGTTATTTGGCTGGAGTAGCAAGCTTTTATATTGGAATAGTAGTCTGTGACTGCTACTGACAGTTCCTGGATGCTCTTTTCCTGTTAACAGTCACTATCCATGGACTCATATCTCTGACAGGGAGACAATCCCTGCCTGTAATTTGTCTCCAAATCCTCTCCATTTGTCCATCTATCATCGATTTGCCTCCTATCCATTCCTGTTACAAGTTGCTCAGCTGTTGTACTCTCCTGCTTGCTATATAGAGGCTGTGCCTCTGCCTCCTGTCTCTCCCCGGCTTCTGTGCTGCGCTCACAACACTTAATAATTGGTGGCAAAAACCCTGTTGGCAAGCACAGCAGTCAGATGTTTTTTGTAGTTGATGATGAGGTTTGCACATGTCAGAAGGAATTTTGGACCACTCCTCTTTTCAGATCATCTCTAAATAATTAAGATTTTGAGGCTGTCGCTTGGCAATTCGGAGCTTCAACTCCCTCCATAAGTTTTGTATGGGATTAAGGTCTGGAGACTGGCTAGGCCACTCCATGACCTTAATGTGCTTCTTTTTGAGCCACCCCTTTGTTGCCTTGGCTGTATGTTTTGTGTCATTGTCTTGCTGGAAGATCCAGCCACGACCCATCTTCAGTGCTGTTACTGAGGGAAGGAGGTTGTTGGCCAAAATCTTGCGATACATGACCCCATCCATCTTCCCTTCAGTATGGTGCAGTCGTCATGTCCCCTTTTGCAGAAAAGCACCTACAAAGTATAATGTTTCGCCCACCATGCTTCACGACTGGGACGATGTTCTCAGGGTTATACTTATCCTTCTTCCTCCAAACACGGCGAGTTGAGTTAATGCCAAAGAGCTCAACTTTTGTCTCATCTGACCACAGCACCTTCTCCCAATAACTCACAGAATCATCCAGGTGTTCATTCGCAAGCTTCAGACTGGCCTGCACATGTGCCTTCTTGAGCAGGTGGACCTTGCGGGCACTGCAGGATTTTAAACCTTTAAGGCGTAATTTTCGGTGACTGTGGTCCCAGCTGCCTTGAGATAATTAACAAGTTCCCCACGTGTAGTTTTAGGCTGATCTCTCACCTTCTTCATGATCAAGGATACCCCACGAGGTGAGATTTTGCATGGTGCCCCAGATGGATGTCGATTGACAGTCATTTTTTATTTCTTCCATTTTCTTACTATTGCACCAACAGTTGTCTCCTTCACATCTAGTGTCTTACTTATGGTTTTGTAGCCCATTCCAGCTTTGTGCTGTTCTATTATCTTGTCCCTGACATCTAGGTTTTCCACACTGGGAGCAAGAATTCAGTTTGGCGCAACCCCCCTTCCTCATGCGGTTTGAGTAGTCGTCATGTGACCGTTCATTCATATGCGACTTACACACTTACAATCATGTGCCAACTAGCTGCTCTTCCTAATTCTCAATGTTCAGTGAAAAACTGAGAGCAGCAACCAGAAACGCTAGATTTCACTTGACCGTAAGTATGCAAATCGCTTGAGTGAATTGGCCATGTGATGACTTCTGGAACTAGCAAGCTGAGTTGACAGTGAGTATATTACACGCTTTTAGGATTGGAATGCTACGGGGCAGTCATTCTAGGTGACAACAGGCTTCTGAATTCTCACAATGCGTGTACTGCACACTTTTAGGATTCTTCCATGATTGCGGCAAGAGTGTACGGTCATACAAACGCAGTGTTTGCAAACTTCCAACCAGATTCCGACTAGATGTGTCCAGCCTCACTCAATTAATTTTAATTTAGCGAGGCCATGCATGTCTAGTTGGCACATGATTGCATGTATGTAAATCGCATACATGTGGTCTCTTGACTTCCTGCTCTCACCGATGGCATCAGAGAATCCAGTTAGGTTGCAGTGCTCACTGTGGGAATTCAGAAGTCTGCAGTCACGTAGAGTAACTGCATACTTTCATTACAAACTTAGACAACCCTTTTAATGCTCCTAACATAAATAAAAATATAGTAACCTATAATTTGTCAAACACAATGCTTTATTAATATAGACATGTATCACGTAATCATACAAGTCATGGATTATTACATGTGTACACGATCAAATTCAATAACAGCACAATAATACATCAATAAAATCACTATCAGTACAGAAATGCATCAGTAGAACCGACATCCATACAGAAACACACCATCACAAACCTCATCAGTACAGATATACATCACCAGAACCACCAGCAATACAGAAATTCATTACCATAATGACTAGCAGTACATAAATACATCACCAGGACCACCATTGATACATCACCAGAACCACTTTTCATTCATGAATTCAGCACCAGAACCACCATCAGCACAGAACTACATCACCAAAACCGGCATCAGTTCATGGTACATTAATAGTAATGTCAGATCAGATCCATACACATTTGTATCATTTTTATCGCATGAACCTAAACTCCCAGTATATCCTTAACAATGGTAAGATGATGCTGGGAGTTGTTGTTATAAATCATCATCAGGCTGCGGACCATGCTGAAACCACAGTACTGATGAGAATTAGTATCACATACAAACATTTACGTCCAGGTACATTGTCTCTGATTGAAATCATTCTCTATTCTTCATCTTGTTCAGACGCTATATTGACTTTTCTCATCCACACTTTGTCTTTGTAGACTTCCATCTTCTCCGGTCTTGTGCAGTACATCACCACACAATGCCCATAAAAATAGTAGCGTGATTATAATGTTCCTGAATAAAAATAACTGCCCTATGCTGAGTCCCTCAATAAATAATTGCCTCTCACTGTGTTCCCTGAACAAAATATGACTTCCACACACTGTCCTCCTTATGGTACTTGCCCTTCATTTCCCCTCTCCTATACTGTATATACTGGGCCCCCTCTTCACACTGTCCTCTCACACTGTCTCCCCTATAGTGCCCAGTCTCTACACTGTGCCCCTCATCACATTCCCCATCCTCGGCACACTGTACTCCCATGCTGCCCTTTCTTTATACTGCCCCCACACACTATTCCTCTCAATAGTCTCTGCACACATTTTTCCCCCCTTCCTCATACTGTCTCCTCACATATTTATCCCCTCGGTGTCTATTTTGTCTACTTGCACCCCATACTGTGTCCGCACCCATTCCCACACTTTGCTCACCATACTGTGTCTGTAACCATCTGTCAGGGAAATATTGAGAGATATTGAAAATTTTCCTTCTCCCCCTGAAGCCCCCCTCACCAGTCCCTTATCCCCTATTTGTCACGAGACAAGAGCTGACACTCCACGCAGCTGTCTGTATGCCAATAACAGTACAAGAATCTCAATAGCCTATTCTATTTAACATACGAATGCAGTTCCTCTTAGCACAGACCTGCGAAGTAGACACCTCCAGCAGATGGGCAGAGATGGAAGGAGAGAGGAAATGGCTCGTTAGGCATCAAACGCACTTACAATAATTAAGACAATTCCCCAACCACAAACTGCAGGATTTTTGACTCCGATACGAAATACGGAATAACTAAAGTTCCATACGTCCGATAATAACGGAACCTATATTTTTAGTGGCAGGGTCAGCCAAGGAATAATATGCTTATTTTTGCATAGCCATAAACCCCTCCGTGGAGCTGTAGCGCAAAAGCACCAGAATAACGGATCGAAACTGCGCCATGTGTGGTCTCTAAATGAAGCTAAAATCATAACGGAAAAAATGGCGTCGTTTGCAAGCTTCTGTGATCAACAAGCGATAAGTTATCCCAAAAGCAGGTTTTAAATACAAACATGAAGGGTGGAGCCCGAGCCCATATGATGTCATCACAGGGGTGTGTGGGCCGATCTTCCCCTTCGACACAAGAGAGCCGACGGAAGATTGATCAATGTTCTTTGCCAAGTGGGTATAGAGACTATAAGCAACAGATTGCTTTAGATAACGCTCAAATCAAATCTGGGAGCCCCCCCTACAGCTATACTTATTCGTCTCTGCGAACTCTATAATAAGTTTCTTCTGTAATCCTATTTTATGTAACTGTCTATTCTGTACTATAAATGTCTCCTTTATAACATCCTTGTATATATTTTTCCTAAACACTGCCTCCCTTTTGGATTAAATATAAATATTTCTGTTTCTTTTGTCCTGTAATCGCTCCCTCCCCCGAAGCTATATGCTACCAGAACGCAGGCGTTTGGCCAGGCCTGTATTATATTTCAAACTCGGCCGGTGGTGGCAGCCAATAATATTAATAATTGGGCTATTGTGAAGCTGACAGTGATCGTATGGAGGGCGTAAACACATATTCCATGCGCTGGAATCCAGAGGTGTGACGCCATATGCCCACTGGTTGCTTGCCGATACCTCCGTAGTGAGTAGTGGGGCCGTGTGCTCGCGGATCCCTGGCAAAATCCTGATAGTGACGGCACGGTGAGGTATTGCGTGATCTCCCCGGTGTCGTCCCTGTGGAATACATGACACCATCCCTCCCTCTCTTGCTCCCAATACTGTGTCTGTACCCATCTCCCCTTCCTCGCTCCCCATACTGTCAGCACCCATCCCCCCTTGCTCTCCATACTGTGTCTGCACCCAACTCTGATCGCTCCCCATACTTTCTCCTCAAATCCCTCCCCACCCTATTACAACAAATCTTCTATCCGGCTTCACTGAAGCACTTACCACCGACGTTGTATGCACCTCTGCGGTGCCGCTGATCTGATTACGCTGCTGATGTCACCCAGATGTGATTCGGAAGTGAAAGACGCGAGTACATTTGATTGCTGAAGCTGGCGCGCTGTGCCTTCTCTAATCCATCTGTTAGCTTAACATTATGTTGGGCCTCCCAATACAGTATACAGTATAAAGGCATCACACAGCCCTCATACAGTATGATAGTCCCACATGGTCCACTATATAGTAGGATTGTTCTCCACAGTCCCGAGTCTCTGTCCCCTCTTCTAACCTGTGTCTCAGTGAATGCGCATGGCGTGATGC
Organism: Phyllobates terribilis; assembly: GCF_046119375.1. Taxonomy (NCBI): domain Eukaryota; kingdom Metazoa; phylum Chordata; class Amphibia; order Anura; family Dendrobatidae; genus Phyllobates; species Phyllobates terribilis. The sequence continues at coordinate 654,422 of NW_027362972.1, read as the reverse complement.
AGTGATGTCACCGCACAGCCTGATATCCCCTGTGCGGTGCCGGCCTCCAGCTGGCCAGAGGTATCCTGTGGCCTAACAGTAAGCGATGTGGCACTAATATAGTAGCTCTATGCTCAATCACAACTGTTAGGGTATGTTCACACTAGGCGTTTTTTCAGCATTTTTCTCTGCAGCAAAACCTGATCTCTTGGCAGGAAAGAAGCTGCGTCAAAAACTCCAGTTTTGGTGCGTTTTTCAAGATCCCAAAATTCAGCTTTGCTTTCATCACAGAAGCATGAACACATGTCACCAATGCAAAATATATGTGAAACTATATTAACCCGAATTACAAATATAACAGTTGAGGGAGGTTAATTGTTCAGGAATAGTTTACTTAAGACACTGGCAGTGCATTGAGTTTATAGGACACTATTTATTTTCAAACTATGGTCTGCCATTGAGTTGCTCAGGTATTGTTCAATCACACACCTGGCTCAACCAATGTTTATTGTTGTAAACATCAAAAATTTAATTAAACTGTACTAATCCAAATTGTAATCTCAGGTGACCAAGACAAGATGGTAAACTTGGGAAAAACACAAAAATAAATGAGTTTCACATACTGTTGTACTTGATTTTTTTTCACTAAAAATGCAGCAAAGCCTGATGTCTGTGTTCACACGAGGCGTTTTTTGCTCTATTGTACAACAAAAAAACATGCAAAGCACAAAATACTGATGACACAAAAACCAAGGTGTGTGCATGAGATTTCTGAAATCTTAAACTTTGCTGGTACTGTAAAACACAGCTGAAAATTTTCATTAAAAAAAAGCTGAAAAAAAACCTAGTGTGAACGTGTCCTTATCAGTATCAGCATCCACAGGAAGCTGATATTGTTAACAGTGTACCAGACAGTGTGGCCCACGGCTGTACCGACCCGTCTAATGGCCAGTCTGGCCCTTTGTATGTGTAGTGCTCTGTCTTTTTATCATGGTGGTCAGCTACATCCTTAATGCATTAGTATTGTGATCAAGTATTGGTAAATTAGGCTGCTTTTTGCTCTTACAGTTTTGGGGGATTTAATGTCCTTTTCAGTGAATTGCTTGTAATTTTAGTGTAGGAACTCACAAGAAAATGGGGACCTATGACACAGGTTACAAACTTGCATATTTTGCTCAAAATATAAACCATTAACTCTAATATTTTTAATCTTTGCAGGATACAACCAGGCTCTGTAGTGTTGGTGGGGAAAATAGGATGGTTGGCGCACTTATACATAATAAGCCGGCGTGGTGCACTACACGTATCTGTGTGACTGGCACATTATGCAGGTTTTATTCACATGCATCTAGAATTCTAATCATTCACCCCTTTCCCTATGAATGGTCGGTGTGAGTGGTTGTTCACCAGTATTTTGCACCTGTGCTACCTCCCAGCTTTTATCCCTGGAGCTTGCTGTAGCCAGCAGTTAAAGTATGAACTTATGACTTTTCTTACAAAATCTTCAGTTTTTCTCAAATTAGTTAATGCAAAAATGTATACACCCCACATCAAAAACTACTACATCTAGTATTTGGTATGAGCTTCATGACTTTTAAGGACAACACCAAGTTTTCTAGGCATGGAATGAACAAGTTGGTGACATATTGCAACATCTATCTCTTCCCTTTTTTCAAGAACAACCTCTTTTAGAGCCTGGATGATGGATGAGAGTGATGCTTAAAGGGGTTTTTCACATAAACAAAAGTACATTTTAATCAATAGATTTTGGAATAATAAGTTCCACAATCGGATGTGTTTAAATAAAATGTTTCTTTGCTGAGATCTTATAAATGTGCCCCTGTTGTGTACTGTGTAATGGCCATGTCTCACCGACCATACAGAGACATAGTCTGATAATGCCACATCTCTTGGGCAGGGGGTGGGGGGAGCAAAAGAGTATACAGACATTACAGCGTGGGTTCACAGCTGATTCTTTTTGTGAGATAAAACATTTCCCTGCCTGTTCTTAAACAATGTTATACTTCAAAGAAAGAATCATCTGTGGTCCCCTGCTGTAATGTCTGTTCACTTTTTTTCAACCCCCTTGCCCAGGAGATGTAGTATGATCAGATCATGTTCCTGCACGGTCAGACACAGCCATTACATAGTACACAGCAGGGGCACATTTATAAGATTATCTCAGCACAGAAACCTTTTTTTTAAACACATCTAATTGTGGAAATTATAATTATTTCAAAATCTATTGATTAAAATGAACTTCTGTTCATGGAACAACCTCTTTAACTTGTCTCTTCAGAATTCCCCATAGGTGTCTTGATTGGGTTCAGATTAATTCTTGGCCACTGAATCTCTTTCCCCCAGTTCTTCAAAAATGTAACATATACAGTACAGACCAAAAGTTTGGACACACCTTCTCATTTAAAGATTTTTCTGTATTTTCATGACTTTGAAAATTGTACATTCACACTGAAGGCATCAAAACTATGAATTAACACATGTGGAATTATATACTTAACAAAAAAGTGTGAAATAACTGAAAATATGTCATATTCTAGGTTCTTCAAAGTAGCCACCTTTTGCTTTGATGACTGCTTTGCACACTCTTGGCATTCTCTTGATGAGCTTCAAGTGGTAGTCACCGGAAATGGTCTTCCAACAATCTTGAAGGAGTTCCCAGAGATGCTTAGCACTTGTTGGCCCTTTTGCCTTCACTCTGCTATCCAGCTCACCCCAAACCATCTCGATTGGGTTCAGGTCTGGTGACTGTGGGGGCCAGGTCATCTGGCGTAGTACCCATAAATATTATGCCTCGTCAGGAATGACCTGACCTATGAAACAATCCCACTATTTACCCCTTTAGTGAACACGGTAAAAAAAAATAAAAAAAATGAAGGAAAAAAAAGGTGTTTTATCATCATGCCGCTGAAGAAAAAGTGGAATAAAACGCGATCAAAAAGACAAATGTAAATAAAAATGTTACCGCTAAAATCGTTACCTTGACTCTGTCAGCCGAAATATGAAAAAATTATAGCTCTCAAAATATGGCTCTGCAAAAACTAGTGTTTGGAGAAACTAGTGTTTGGAGGAAAAAAAAGCACTTTTAGTGTGTGACAGCTGCCAAACATAAAAACCCATTATAAATCTGGTATCGCTGTAATCGCACCGACCTGAAGAATAAAGTCGTCTAATCACTTACACCGCACAAGGAATAGCGTAAAAAATAAATTAAGCCAATTCTTCACCTGCTGCTGATTTGTTCCTTCTGCCTCCCAAGGATTGCAGTAAGGCTCGGCTCACATTTATCCTGTGCTGAGCACTCACAGTGCTTCCTGTGTAAATCTCTGAAATACGTGATTCAGACGGAACACCCGGCGGAAGATTTCCTATAATGAGGCAAATGGAGACCCTGTGGACGCCGTGTGGCCTGTAATCCCACGATGTCCGTCTTTTTTATTAGGTGTGCATAAAAAAGTGCCGTCGGCCATAGTTTTATTCACCTCTGAAAAAAAAGGACACTGCTAAACAGAGGCCAGACAGGGTCCAGAGTAACTCTGCTGCCTCATTATAATGAATGGATCCCTCTGGAGTTTCATCTGAATTAAGTCACTCTTAGATTTAAATGGAAACCCCGATATCACTGCTGAGCTTAGAGCACAGGATAAATGGGAACATTTTACATAACATTTTGGATCACAATAAAAGCTTTGGCTCAATCCACGAAAAAAGCAAGTACCCACTCGGGTCCATCATCTGTTAACGGAAATATAGGGGGCTTCCACGTTATTAGTAGCACAAAAGCTCTGGAAAAGCGAAATGGCTCTTGCCCCCAAAAGAAATTCAGTAAATTCTGTGCTCCCAAATACAAATGCCCACCTCCCTTTTGAGCCCCACAGTGTGCCTAAATCGCAGTTAGCATCCACATGTTTGGCACTACTTTTGCGACAAGAGCCCGCCTAATTTACGGGTGCATGTCTCCAGAAGCACAAGCTAGGCGTAACGTACTGGTCACTACAATGGCAGTTTGCAATTTTCAGTCAGCAGCATCCACTGCTGCTTGTTTCTGGAAAACACCCATGTAGATAAAATCCTCCCCACACCTGTACATAAATTCTCAAAGGGGTATAATTTCCAAAATGGAGTCACTTGAGGGGAGATTCTGCTCTTTTAGCACTTAGGGTCTCTGTTAATGGAGTCTGCAAACTATTCTAGCAAAATCTGCGCTCCAGGAGGCAAATAGCGCTCCTTCCCTCCGGAGTCTCACGATGTGGCTAAGCAGTACTGTACAGCCACATATGGGGTATTTCCACATTCAGCATAAATTGTGGGACAAATTTTGGTGCCATTTTTACCCATTTTCCTGTGTGAAAATGTAAAATCTAAAACAAAACTTTGGTGGTGAAAAATGTAATTATTCTTTCTTCACCGCCCAATGGGGTAAATTTCTGTAAGGCACATGTGGTGTCAACATGCTCACTGCACCGCTAGATGAGTTCATTTTCCCTGCTATCCTTGTGAAAATGAAAATATTGGGGGCTAAAACAAATTTTTTGTGGGGAAACTACTGTATATATTTTTTTATTTTTACACATCCATGTTGTAAAATTCTGTGATGCACCTGTGCTCACCACACATCTAGATTTATTCCTTGTGTCTAGTTTCCAAAATGGGGTAATTTGTATGGTTTTTCCACTGTTAAAGCACATCAGGGGCTTTCCAAACGCAATATGACACCTGCAGACTATTCCATCAAAGTGTGCATTCCAAAATTTCTCTTCTTCCTTTCTGAGCCCTGCCGTGTGCCCTTCAATAGTTTTACCCCACATATGGGGGCATCAGCGTACTCAGGAGAAATGGCTCAACAACTTTTGGGGTTCAATTTCTCATGTTATCCTTATGAAGATAAAAAAAATGGGGCCTAAAAGATTATTTTTGTTCAAAAAAAGTGTTTTTGTTTTTATTTTCATGGCTCTACATTATAAACTTTTGTAAAACACTTGGGGTTCAAAGTGCTCACTATACATCTAGATACGTTCCTTAAAGGGTCTAGCTTCCAAAATGGGGTCACTTGTGGGGGTTTTCCACTGTTTAAGCCAGGGCTGTGGAGTTGGTATAAAATGGACCGACTCCGAAAATATATAATAAATTGGGTGCAGTAGTTCAATACAGTTTGTGGGGAATATTTTTTCACAAGAATTTGGGAAAGTTATGAAATGTCCTATGAATGTCCTATTCCTGATCTCAGGGTCTAGACTTTTAGCTGAGATGAATCTGTGCTACAGTAAATTTATCAATTAAACATGAGCAATGTATGAGGGAGTCAGAGTCATGGAGTCGGAGTTGGTGTCATGGAAATTGAGGAGTCAAAGTCCAAGGTTTGGCTTACCGACTCCACAGCCCTGGTTTAAGCACATCAGGGGCTCTCCAAACACGATATGACACACACAGACCATTCCATCAAAATGTGCATTCCAAAATTATACGTCTTCCTTTCTGAGCCCTGCCGTGTGGCCAAACAATAGTTTTACCCAACATATGGAGGCCTCAGCGTACTCAGGAGATAATTTTTGTTGAAAAAAAGAGATTTTTTTATTTTCACGGCTCTACGTTATAAACTTTTGTAAAACACTTGGGGTTCAAAGTGCTCACCACACATCTAGATAAGTTCCTTAAGGGGTCTAGTTTCCAAAATGGTGTCACTTGTGGGTTGTTTCCCATGTTTAGGCACATCAGGGGCTCCCCAAACACGACATGGCGTCTGCTAATTATTCAAGGAAATTTTACATCCAAAAAAATCAAATGGCGATGCTTCCCTTCCGAGCCATGCCGTGCTCCAAAACAGTGGATTTCCCCCACATATGGGGTATCGGTGTACTCAGGATAAATTGCATAACAAATTTTTAAATTTTGGGGTCCATTTTTTCCTGTTGTACAGCCGAGCATGTGTTTGCATCTTCTTGTTGACATGACTGCTACTAGAAGGTAGGACTGTGGAGTCGGTTTGCCAAACCTCTGACTCCTCAATTTCCATGACACCAACTCCCTCATGCATGGCTCATATTTAAGTGATAAATTTACTGTATCACAGATTAATCTCAGCTAAAAGTCTAGACCCTTAGATGGGGAATAGGACAGACATTTATAGGACATTTCATAACTTTCCCAAATTCTTATGAAAAAATATTCCCCACAAACTGCATTGAACTACTGTACCCAATTTATTATACATTTTAGGAGTTGGAGTCGGTCCATTTTATACGGATTCCGACTCCACCAAAATGGGCACCGACTCCCGACTCCACAGCCCTGCTAGAAGGGAGCATGCCCCATATTTTTGAACTAACCAAACAGATATCATGGCGCTGGAGCTCTGAACAGCACTGGAACAGGCCATGTCCCCTCTTCTCAGGGTGGCTGTTCCTTACGGGGGGGGGGGGGGGGCTGAACACTTGTGTATCATGTAATGACCCGGATGGGAAGGGTGAGTGGTCAGGAGCAGATTCTGTCACGTGGAATTGCAAGGGTTATAAAGATAATTAAACTGCACTGACCATTTTGTCTTTATAGTGTATGAGTGCGGGAACAGTACACATTTTTTTTATCTCCCCAGAGTACCCCTTTAAATAAATGCGAACCTACATATGTTTTGTATCTGCAAACTTGTAATGACCTGGAGAATCATAATGGCTGATTAGTTTTAACATTTAGTGAGCATGGTAGATAAAAAAAATAAAAAAACAGTTGTGGAATTGCACTTTTTTTGGAATTTCACCACACTTGGACGTTTTTTTTCCTGTTTTTCAGTAAATTATAGGGTAAAATCAATGGTGTTGTTGAAAAGTACAACTCGTCCTGCAAAAAAATAAGTCCTCACACGGCCATATTGCCAGAAAAATAAAAAAAGTTAAGGCTCTAGAAAGAAGGGGAGCAAAAAGAAAGCACAAAAATTGAAAATGGCCAGGGGGTGAAGAGGTTAATTTGCATAAAAAACATGAATCAAAAACGCAATATGTGAACATTGCCTAACACTGACAGGTATAATGTATTGCAGTGCTGGAGCATTGAAATGTGTTGTACCAGTAATCTAGAGTAATAAAAATTAAAATCCTATAGGACAAAGTAAAAAAAAAAAAGTAAAAAATTGTAAAAATCTAAAAAAAAAATTACAAAATAAAAATAATAAACATACCAATAAATAACTATATTTATATAAAAACAAAAATAAAAGTACACATTTGTTATCGTCGAAATGACCTGATCTATAAAACTGAAGTTAACCCCTTCAGTGAACACCGTTAAAAAATAAATTAAAAACTTGGCAAAAAAACTGGAAAAGCAAATCACAGTGGGCTGTGCCTTTCTACACAGAAGCCCACGGCAGAGAAACGTATGCTATACAGTATGTTTTCCTTGCAGTGCGCCCCTATAGCTGATGGATGACACCCATCCTGACTGTGGCCAATGTCAAGCACAAACAGAGTGTGTACCTAGCCTTACAGTTGTCTCTGTTCACATCAGTTTTACTTCTTTAAAGTGTGATAGTGGCATGTAAAAGACTTCAACATGGTGGCCATCAGTTCTATTGACCATGTGCCCACCGTGCAGTATGGACGCAGATTTCCGAAGGGTTATCTTGATTGCCGGATGCCCACTTTTTAAAAAATTATGGCTGTCAGAAAATTGTCGACAAAGCCAAATTGTTTTTGTAATTGGTTTTATTTTATTTTTAAGTAGTAAATCAAAAGAAGAATATATAGATTTGGTATCCCGTAACCATACTGACCCATAGAACAAAGTTAACAGATCACCACCACATTACCACAAAGTGAGCAGAGCTAATGCAAAACTCCAAATAAGAATTTGTGGAACTAGTGTTTTTCTCCTCACCGTTTCCACTTATTTCATAAATAAATGGTGTTCTGCAAATAACAAGCCCTCTTGCAGCTATGTTGAAATATAAAAAGTTTATGGCTCTTATTAGAAATGGAGTAAAAGACAAAGTTACACTATCCTGGGAAAAAGCTCTATGTCTACCTCGTTGCAACCTCCTGTTCAGGGTTTGTTATTCGAAGGATGACATGTGTAATAGATTCCTTTGACTAAGGCCCCCTTAACACATCCATATAATACTGGTACCATTGTCATCAGTATTTTGGATCAGTGTTCCATCCGTGTGCCACCCATTTTTTTTCCACTATGACTTCAGAAATATCAATTCAAAAGCTTCTCCTATACTTTGCAATGTTAAACATGTACAGCACAAAGATGTTACAAGGATGTTTTACACAGAGCCATAAACTTGTATTGGCCCTTGTCATCCATGCAGCCGGGAGAAAATGGACTGGTCATACGAAGATCACCATAGATTATAATAGGTATGTGTGGATACTTGTCTCCGGTGCATGTGAAACCGGATGCCACATGTACCGGAAACACGTACATGTGAAGGAGGCTTTAGGGCTCTTTCACATGTCTTGATATTTCCGGTACCAGAAACACCAGTACCGGAGATATCTGTGTCCGTGTGTGGATCACACGTACAGGGGCTGGGGAATCAGTGTACAGTTAGCCCTGTTCCCAAGCACCGGGTGGGTGCTGAACTCTGCCTTCATCATAGTTCCCTGCTTGCGCTGTGATCAGCACCAGCAGGGACAATTTTGAGAATAGAAGTGTCTGCTCCCGCAGTGTCCAACTGTAGAAATGAGAATTAAACAAAAAAAAACTTATACACATCTGTCCTAAGTGTCCACTGCTGTAATCCATGCAACCGCTCACACAGAGGAGCCGGGGAAAATGGCTCCTGCAGCAAGAGGGCACCGGACCTCTGCTGAGCTCATCAAGCGGTGTCCTGTCACTTACTGAGCGCAGCTCCGGGGCCCGCTCGCTGCAGCACGTCATTCTCCGCGTGTGATCATTCGCATGGATTACAGCGGGGGGACACCTAGGACAGGTGAGTATAAGTTTTTTTTATTTTACAGTTGGACACTGTGGGAGCAGAATACTACTATTCATCATTGTCCCTGCTGGTGCTGATCGCAGTGCAAGCAGGGAACAATGATGAGGGCAGCATTCAGCACCCGACACTTGGGAACAGCGCTAACTGTACCGCTGATCCCAGGCTCCGGTACGTGTCATACGGATAGCATCCGTGTGCCGTATGTGTTTACACAGACCCATTGACTTGAATGGGTCCATGTGATCCAAGCTGCTGGCCAAAAACAGACATGTCTACGTGTGTGTCACTCGGACACACGGTCCGTGGAAACACACTGACATTTGCGTAGACCCATTCATTTGGTGTCTTGGGTATGTGTGGAAACTGACACCACACGTACCGGACACACTGACGTGTGAAAGAGCCCTTACAGTGTATGGACAAGGATGGAAAGTCACCTCTTAATCATTGAATTCAGGTTTTCTCTTTTGGTCCCAATGGCACGGGTATATAAAATCCAGCACCTAAACATGTAGTCTGCCTCTGCAAACATTTGTGAAAGAATGGCTTGTTCTAAAGAGCTCACTGAATTCAGCATGTTGCTGTAATATGTTGTCTTAAGGCAGTTCATGAAAGTCCAAATAAGCCATAGTTGGATGAGTTTGATGTGGAAGAACTTGATTAACCTCAACTCCATCAGATACCTCTATCAGATGAGCTAGAGATTGCAAGCCAGGTCCTCCTGTCCAACATCAGCGACTGACCTGATAAATGCTCTTCTAGAAGAGTGGATAAAAGTCAACATAGAAATATTCCCAATTTTTTTTTTAAGAAAGCCTTCCAAAAGAGTGGAAGCTTTATTACCTGCAAAGGGAGATCAACTCCATATTAATGACCCTGGATTTAAAAAGGAATGCCATAAAAGCATCTCTGGGAGTAATGTGTATGTGTCTCAATAGGTTTATCCATATGGTGTGTAATAGGTTCTGCTTCTTCCAATGGTGAGAGGTGGAGACTGCTGCTTTTGACAATGTGTAAATATGGAGATGAATGAGAATCATAATCAGTTTTGTTATATATTTTAGGAAGGCAACAGAAAAAAAGAAAAAGGCCAGTAATTGAGGAAGAGGCTGTAGAGGCAAAGTAAGCACAAAATAAGACTTTTGTGGATGTGGACATACCAAATATTTTAAATTGTTCTTTTATTTTTAATGAGGGAAGGCATCAACAGAACGATCATCGTTAAATGAATACATCACCAGAACATTCCATCAGTATTCCACAAGCATCACCATCAGTACTTAAATACCCCATTGATACATAAATTCATCATTGGTTGGGTGAAGCCATTTATTGTCAAACTACTGTGTTTTCTCTTTTTAAATCTTAATGACAACCAAAAACATCCAAATGACCCTGATCAAAAGTTCACATAACCCAGTTCTTAATACCGTGATTTGCCCCCTCTAACATCAATGACTGCTTGAAGTCTTTTGTGGTAGTTGTGGATGAGATTCTTTATGTTCTCACATGGTAAAGCTGCCCATTCTTCTTGGCAAAAAGCCTCCAGTTCCTGTAAATTCCTGGGCTGTCTAGCATGAAATGTGCGCTTCAGATCTCCCCAGAGTGGCTCAATGATATTGAGGTCAGGAGACTGAGATGGACACTCCAGAACCTTGAACTGTCTGCATCTGAATCTAGGAGCGCAATCTGAGGTATCAGTAAGGAATTGGTGGATGCTGCCTTCCATGGTAATTGTAGTGTCTTGTGATGGTGTAGGTGTCTATCTTCTCTTTTGCCACCCATCTGGTTAGGTAAAATGCAATCTGATTAGTTGTGGATTAGGGCCCAGGAGAACAATGAACACGTCTTCACTCCACATTTGCTAGGACAATGCCCCCACCATGATGGTTTTATTAGTTAAAATGTTATTTTTATTTTGTTTTTAATACTAAAAGAGACCTTGATTTGTATGTTTCTGCAGTAAATCATGTGGGTGTAAAGACATCCCCCCTCGCAAGTTCATCTGTGTCGTGGAAGATTCAGAGTTGTAAGTAATTTTGACAACATAGAATAATAGAAATAAAAGATTAACAATTTATATAACTTTTGAATTCAACTTAAACTTAACTTAAAGTAAAAGTTAATATTAACATAATATGCATAAAGCAAAGTGATAGTGTCTTTTCTAGCCATATATATGCTGTTTTGCACAGCTGGACCATTCTAGGGCTAAGCCAGGTGCTGTGCTATCTATTTTGGCTATATGCTCTTATTCAGGGCTGTACGCGCTCATAGGCAAAGGCCTGTCATGTCAGGGATGCGAGTGGCTAGTAAAAGTTTGTTTTTCTCTGTTTGGTACTGTACTTAAAGGGAACCTAAGAACACAGCTTTTCAGAGTAAAATATACATGGCTGAGTTCATTCAGTCAGTGATGGAGATATGCTGCCCACGGATTAGGCAGCATGTGTCCATTTCCCTTTAACCCCTTCACTCCCGGGCAATTTTCTGCTTTGTTTTCATTTTTGATTTTTGTTCCCTTTCTTCCCAGAGCAATAACTTTTTTATTTTTCCCTCAATATAGCCATGTGAGGGCTTGTATTTTGAGGAAGTTGTACTTTTGAAAAACATCATTGAATTTACCATATAGTGTACTGGAAAACAGGGAAAAAATTCCTAGTGCCAAAGTTTTTTTTTTTTTAAATAAGTTCAATTCCACAATTGTGGTTTTTTTACCATGCTAGCTAAATTCTAAAAGTGATCTGCCATTATTATTCTACATGTCTTTACGAGTTCACAGATACCAAACATGTATAGGTTCTTATTTGTGTAAGTGGTGAAAAAAAATCCAAAGTTGGTAAAAAAAACAAAAATGTCGCCATTTCTGAGTCCCGTAGCGTCTCCATTTTTCCGGATTTTGGGCTTTATTTTTTGTGGCCTGAGCTGACGTTTTTATCGATACCATTTTGGGGTACATACAATGTTTTGATCCCCTTTTATTGCAATGTTGAGGCGACCAAAAAAATTTAATTCAGGCGTTTTGAATTTTTTACTCATTATGCCGTTTACCGATCGGATTAATTATTTTTATATTTTGATAGATCGGGCATTTCTGAACCTGCCGATACGTATATCACAAATATGTGTTTTTTGTTTTTTTTTATATAGTTTTATTTTGAATGGCGCAAAAGGGTGTCGATTTGAACTTTATATGGCTTTAATTTTTTTAAATATTTTTGGAAATCTTTACTTTTCTTGGGAGACTTCAACTGCGGTTATCCGATTGCTTGTGCTGAACATATTAGGGTTTCAGCCTTGCTATGTGTAGCAGAAATGCTCATATACTATGAACGCTGGCCACTGGGTGGCGCTCATAGCAGACAACCTGCAGTCTTCTACAAAACCCGTGTTGGCAGGCCAACCCATGGGCGCCCCGCGATCATGTGACAGGTGCGCCGATGGCCGTAGCCATTGACGCGCTTCCAGCCCGGGCATGTTAAATGCCGCTGTCAGAGGTTGACACCAACATTTAACATGTTAACAGCCGCGTGTGGATCACGATTACACCCGCTTCTGTTAGAGACACATGACTGCTGATCAGATCAGCTGTCATGTGCCTGAAAAGATCAAGGCTCAGCGCCGGAGCCTCATCAAAGGGAGAGACACAACATACGACTTCCCTATACGTCACGTCGTGTCATGAAAGGGTTAAGCTCAGTACTAATCAAAAGTTTGAAGAATCCTTTTTATGCAATGGTTTTCCTTTTTTTATTGGAAAGTACTCATTGTAGATTTAGACTTAAGGCTGTGTGCCCAAGATGCGGATTCAAAGCTTTTCCGCGACGGCGTTTCCACCGCGAAAACACATTAAAAACGCTTGTTAAGTTGTCTTCCATGTTTCCCAATGATAATCCGCATGTGCTGTGCACATGCTGCGGAAATTTCCGCTGCGGATTATCATTGCATAAAAATCCGCAGCACAACCAGTTATTGTGCAAAATCGCCGCCATTGACTTGCATTGAACTGCATACATACATACTTGCAGATGTTATGCGGTTCAATGCGCGGATGGTACCTGGGTCTGGTGAAAAGGAGACTCTCCTCCAGACCCGGGTACCATTAGTAAAAAAAGAATTAAAACGTAAAAAATAAATAAAAAAAAAACATTAAAGTTACCTCTTTGGTGGTCCCCAGTCTCCTCTCCGGTGGCGTCTTCTGTCCTCGGCGTCCCGCGGTGTTCTGAAAGGACCTGCGGTGACGTAATTTAGTTATGTGATGATCACGCGACCTCTGACGTCAGCGGTCGCGTGACCTGTCAGCTGACTAAATGACGACCACAGGTCATTTCAGGACGCCGAGGACAAAGGATGCAACGGAGAGGTAAAAAGTATAATGTTATTTTTTTATTTTTTATATTTTATATTTATATTTTAATTCTTTTTTTTTTACTATTGATGCTGCATTTAAAGCAGCATAAGTTGGTGACACAATATAAATCAATATAAATCAATGCCAGTTGCAAGCACTTTTCCAAGTGATGCTCAAAATCGCTTGGAAAAGCGCTTGAAAAAACACATGATAAAATGCATGCAAAAACGCTTCTCCCTGGCAGAAAAAACGCATGTAAAATCCGCATGCGTTTTTTTTCTACCAGGGAGAGGCAGAAACGCTCAGGAAAAATTCAGCATTGTGGGCATATAGCCTAAGACACCAAATCCACAAAAGGACACATATTGAAACAAAGTGTAAAAAAGCACATGTGAAACAAACCAAAGTATGTGCTGGCTTATGAAGGGCTGAATTGTTCAGTCTAAGCAAGCTTCATTTACCACTGCTGCCATTTTGAGTTAGAAGCTGCTTGAGACAATGCCGAGGATGTATAAGGCTGTGTGCCCACGATGCGGATTTAATGCGTTTCCGTGGCTGCATTTCTGCCACAAAAACGCATTAAAAACGCTTGTTAAGTTGTCTGCCATGTTTCCCAATGATAATCCGCATGTGCTGCAGAAATTTCTGATGCGGATTATCATTGTGGAAATATCCGCAGCACAACCATTTATTGTGCGTAATTGCGGTGTGTTGTGCGGTTCAATGCGCGGATGGTACCCGGGTCTGGAAAAGAGGAAACTTTCCTCCAGACTCGGGTACTAATAGTAAAAAGAGAATTAAAAAAAAACATTATACTTACCTCTCCGGTGGCCCCCGGTCTCCTCTCCGGTGGCGTGCTCTGTCCTCGGCGTCCCGTAGTGTTCTCAAAGGACCTGCGGTGACGTCATTTAGTCATGTGATGGTCACGCGACCGCTGACGTCGACGGTCGCGTGACCTGTCAGCTGACTAAATGACGTCAACGCAGGTCCTTTGAGAACACCGTGGGATGCCGATGACCGAGGGCGCCACCAGAGAGGAGACCGGGGGCCACCAGAGAGGTAAGTGTAATGGTTTTTTTTTTGTTTTGTTTTTTTACATTTTAATTCATTTTTTTTACTATTCATGCTGCATTTAAAGCAGCATAAGTTGGTCACACAATATAAATCCATGCCAGTTGCATGGATTTATATTGTGCAACCAACTTGTCAAGCATTTTATCCAAGTGATGCTCAAAATCGCTTGGAAAAGCGCTTGAAAAAACGCATGCAAAAACGCTTCTCCCTGGCAGAAAAAACACAAGTAAAATCCGCATGCTTTTTTTCTGCCAGGGAGAGGCAGAAACGCTCAGGAAAAATCTGCATCAGTTCTGCATTGTTGGCACATAGCCTAAAGGTTTAACACATATCCTGGTTTGTTTTAAGTGTATTTCTTTACTCCTAGTTTCCATTTGTGTTCCTTCGTGATTTTGCTGCCTTCAGTCTGAATCTACAATGAGCACATTTCAATAAAATAAAGGAATATTATTTATGTTCAAACTTATTATTGGTACTGTATATGAGCATTCCTTTATAGGGAACCCTTTTGATGCTGTTAGTTTTTCTTCTCTTTGGAACATATTAGCAAGGGGCTGTCCTCTGTCTAATAAAATATCCTTGCTTTCTGAACCTGCCTGGCGCCGGCATTTAGACCCCTGCAGCTGGGAGGAAATTAACTTTATTCATTAACTTTATTAATCAGAGCAGTGACTGAACCAATGTTGGTGCCACCCCCATGACTGAAATCTAATCACTACCGGGGGAAATTTAATTTGGGGGGTCTAAGTGTCGGCGCAGGGCAGGTTCAGAATTGTATTAACCTACAGATTATCTCCATATGTGCAGGTTAATTGCGTTGTTTCACTTAAAAGTTTCCCTTTAATGTAAATTTCAGTACTATTGTTTTACTCTATAACAGTTTTCTTTTTTAATTTTTTTATTGTAGTTAATATTTTGCACATGCATGTAGTAATGTGCTTTTTTCTAATCTACAGCATTGTGGAACATTTGTATCATTCATGCGGTATGTCCTTATTTTATTTATTCCAAATTTTTATGTCTTTTATAAAGGATACATATAAACAATGGCTTAGTGATAAACCCTTCACAGTTAGCAAATAACTGCATGCAGTTTGACAAGTGACACATCCTTGAATTCTGTGTTTCAGCCTCTATCTCCTGCTGTCCTCAAATTACATAGTAAAAACCTGCTGACAGATTCCCTTCAATAGAGCATGGATCTGGGGTCGGCAATTAGTTTTCTCAAGGGCTCACATAAGAGACTGTGACTGTTGTGCAGGGTTAAACCAACACACTGAATTTAAGAATATTAGTAGAAATATTAAGCAAAGTTATTATTATATTAATTTTGACTGCTTGCTATTGATCACAAGCATGTTGATCAACTGCCACTATTATTAGAGCTTATTGTAACGTGCTCTTACTTCGAGCAGCCAATCAAAACCATATAATTTATTAATTTTTATATCGTCCATGCCCCAAAGCTCCCTCCCACGCACAGTATAATAGCCATCACAGCCACCATACACATAGTAGGATGCCCCCATGGCAGGATGACTACTGTTCACCCTACACATTTTATGGTACCCCATACATACAGTATCATTCCTCAAAGTTCTCCCCCAGACACACACAAGGTATGATACCAAACAGCTCCCTCCTCACAAAGCCACCATATGCACAGAATGCTGCCCACAAAATGTGTTGGCTCCACACCCCCAATTCAATATGATTGCCCCACTGTACCCCTGTGACTGTCTGAACCCAACCTGAACAGCTGTGGGGGAATTCTAAAAAGACAAGTTAAGAATCGCTCTACATTCAGGCTCTAAAAAGGTCCTTCTATAAGAATAGAAAAAGATAGATGTTACAATATGTCACCAACTTATTCGTTCCATGTCTAGAAGACTTGGTGCTGTCCTTAACAATATAGAGGTCATACAAAATACTAGATGTAGTAGTTTTGATGTGGGGTGTATACATTTTTGCATCAACTAATGTGGGAAAACTGAAGAGTTCGCAATGAAAGTTATAATATTAACCTTACCTTTATGCTTTATGGGTCAAAAAAAATGTTCTGTGAAACCCCGTCTTGTCAGCATTTTGGAAATTGTTCTTGTGTTCAGTGAGGTATTAGTTAAAATCCTACTTTTTGAAGGGGTTGTGGTCACTTTTTGCTGAGCACTGCAAAAAAAATTACATTTAAACATGCATAAATATATCACCTATTTTCATGTTACATACATTATTGTATTACCCTGACTAATCAGTATTTCCTCTAATTACTATTTAGCATAAGAAGAGCATGACTCTTGATTTGTCAGGTATGTACTGCACGTTACCATTCCATGTCTCCTAACCTTGTCTTGTGGTAATAAGTATTAACCTTCCTGACAGCCCCATTATTCAAGTCTAACACGTCAGTTTATGTGGTAATAACTGTAAAATGCTTCTGCCAGTGATACTGAGATTGTGATTTTCTTTTCTCTTTCGCTTCATTAGGTGACCCAGGAAACCATGGGTGTATGCTGCTGCCACTAGGAGGCTGACACTATGCACAAAAAAGTTAGCTTCTCCCCAGCAATGTACACCCCACTGACTGGCATTAAGTTAATCAGTTTAGTTTAGTGTCAGTAGGAGGTGGACACTGATATATTACTAGACCCAGATTTACCTCGAGTTTCGTAGTTTTCCAGTAGTGTCTCCCTCTTCTTCAGAAGGCTCTTCTCCTAGATTAGCTCTGGAGGGATACAGTGTGCGACGGTCACACTGTACTCCCATTTAAAGGCTATGAGTATGGTGTGAACTGCCACTCCATTTCCTCATGACTATCGGCTAGGACCCCAACCCCTTACAATGTGTTCAGGTGATCCAATCGTCGTTCCTCGCCCCTCTCTCCTGCCCGGTTGTCTACCAGAGCTTGACAGTTTCAGGAGCGGTGGACGTCCTACAACCCAATGAAGCCTGGACATCTTTTGATCCCTCTACATCTTCAGGGATGGAGAGGTACTTCTTTTTCGCTCTCCATCAGGTTCCCATTCCAGAGGCTAAGAGAAGACAAAGTTCGATAGAAAGAAGAAAGAAGATTCCATAGGCATGGGGCTGATTTTATTGTTATTGTGTACTGTTACATTGTGCCTACCCGGGCACGTTAGTCTGAACTTTGTGCATTTATCTCTACAGGGGCCCTGTTTATTTGTGTTTCCCCTGCAGCAGGCTGTATCTGGGCATGTTAAATGGGACTCTAGGCTCCTTGCAACGTCTTTTACAGCCTTCATGCCGCAACCCCCCTCTTCGCCGGCCTCACTTTCTAATTTAGGCTCTGGCTTCAGTGTGGCCTAGTTGCAGTGTTTAGCTCCTCCCCTTCCCTGTCCCCTCAAGCGGGCTTTTCTCTGTCTGTGGTTAGCTCCGCCCTTATCCGGCCTCATTGAGTGGGCTTCTCTGTCTGCCTCGGTCAAGTCCCCTTCCCAGTGGCGCGGAATCTGCGTGCCTTTTTACCTCCTCTTTCTCCTGCTTCATCCTGCTGCCCCTATTTGCCGACATCCAGACAGCTTGTGACAGGCGCTTTCCTCCGGTCGCCCTGAGCCCTCCCTTCTCCAGGAGTATCTTCAGCAGTTCCTTCCTGGTACATCCTCTCCTCAGACTACTAGCAGCAGACTTCAGGACCTCATCACTTCTGTGGGTAAGCTCTGCTCTGCAAACTGGCACTCTCCTCAGCAAATCTTTACCTGTCCCCTGACCTCTGGCATTAGTTAGTGACTCTGCCGTCTCTTTTATCATGTCTAAGTCTAAAGGAGAGCACTCTCGCCCTCCGGCCTCTACTACTCTGGTAACTGAATTTGTCTGTTCTTTATGTAAATGCAGTCTCCCTTCGGGTCAGTTTTCTTTCCTCTTTCAGAACTGCAACATTACTCCCGCTCCTGCTACCCCAGAGGTCCCATTGCGTCCGGAGTGGGTCTTCCCCCTATCATGGGTGGGCGACTTCCCTGTTACCCTGGTAAGGTCCGTGACAGATTGTATCTCAGACCCTGGTATCTGTATTATACAGATTAGCTACGCCTGCTTCTACCACTGCCAATGAATCACAGGAACCTCCGGCTAAGCCTACCAATTTCGGCTGTAAGAGATCTAGGCAGGAAAGCCGTTCCAGGTCCTCCTCTCTCTCCCACACTCCCCCTGGTCCTTCCCGGCGGGCAGCTTCTTCCCGGTCCTCATCCCCTGACTCACCTGTCGAGCCAGACTCGGATACGTTTACCGAACCTGACTCTGACATGGACTATGACCAGGCCTCTAACAAGTGGGACATAGTTCAGAGCCTTATTGTAGCTGTTAACCAGACCTTTAACATTAAGGATACCGCTACGGAAGCCGCTGAACAGCCAGTTTTGTTTTTGATGGTCTAGACCAACCCCTAACTTATTCGCTGCTCAAAAGGAATCTACCCGACTAGATGCTTCCAGAGAGGGAAGCGTCTCGGCATCCTTTACCCCTTTGCCTCTGACGTTACTGAAAACTGGACCACATCCCCCATGGGTCTTCCCGTTACGGACGGGGCATCCCTCAAGGACTCCCATGACAGGCTCATAGAGTAGTTTTCCAAATCAGCCTTTGAAGCAGCATCTTCCATGTTGTGCACTGCCTTTGCCACTACATGGGTTTCAAAATCCATCTCTGCATGGGCTAAACAACTCCGTCAAGTCATCCTCACTGGAGCTCGGGCTGAGGAGTTAGCTGATTTGGCGGATCAGATATCTCATGTGGGAAAATACGTGGTATCTTCCTCCTTTTACACCGCTTCATGTGCCGCTCAAGTGGCCAGTAATGTAGTGGCCATCCGCAGAACCATTTAGCTAAAGGCGTGGCAAGTGGACTTGACATCTAAGAAGTCCCTTACCAATCTGCCTTTCCAGGGATCGCAGCTATTTAGTACCAAGCTGGACCAGATTATTAAGGACGCCATGGTAGGGACAAGCTCTCTCCTTCCTCTGGCCAAACCCCGACGTCCTCCTCCGAAACGTAAGCTTTGGTCTTTTCGGCCCTTTCATCCACGGATGAGCCCTCAAGCTGGGAGAGGCAGCAGGCACGTCAGGAGAGGAAAAGGGTTTCCTTTAAACCAACCCCTTTCAAGGCAGATCCTCCACGACCCAGCCTGGCATGTTCTCCTCCGCTTTACTCACTACCACCCAGGGATTCCCACAGGTTGGGCGGTCGTCTCATGTATTTCAAGGACATCTGGCTAGCTTCCATTGAGGACGCCTGGGTCAGAGAAGTTGTATCTTCAGGATACAAGACAGATTTTGTTTTGTGGCCCTGAGATTACTTCGAATCCCGCTCCCCAAGGGATCCATCTCTGGTCCTTGGTTTTTTTGGAAGCCGTTGCCTCTCTCCTCAAATCAGGGGTCATCATTCCTATTCCAATTCAGGAACGTTTCACAGGCTTTTATTCGAGACTCTTTGTGGTTCCAAAGAAGGACTGGTCAGTTTGTCCCATCCTGGATTTAAAATTACTGAACAGAAGGGTTTGTCTTCACCATTCGTTCAGTAATAGCTTCCATGGAGTTGCAAGAGTTCCTGTGCTCTATAGACATCCAAGACACCTACCTCCATGTCCCTATCTTCCCAGTGGATCAGAGATTCCTGCGCTTTGCGGTACTTCAGGACCACTTCCAGTTCGTCACCCTGCCATTCGGCCTTTCTACAGCTCACACTTTTCACAAAGATAATGGCAGTGGTAATGGTCCTTCAGGTCAGGGGCCTAGTGATCATTCCTTACCTTGAGACATTCTCGTCAAGGTTCCATCCTTCTCCCTCGCCCAGGAGAGTCTTTCCATTGCTCTTAATACACTGTCTCGACTCGGGTGACTTGTAAACAGGAAAAAATCTTGTCTTGTTCCTACCCAGCGCCTGATCTTCCTCGGCATCCTATTCACCGCGCACCAGCCGATTGGTAGCTCTCTTCAGACCCCTCAACCTTTATCGCTCTGCTCGGCTATGGCGGTCCTGGGGAGGATGGTGGAGGTGTTGGTAGCGATTCCTTTTGAGCAGTTCCGCAACAGACCACTTCCGCACGCCATCCTTTCCTAATGGAACAGATCATTTCTCTCCCTTGACCGTCCAGTTCGGATCTCGTCCCGGGTCAGGATGTCTCTGAACTGGTGACTGTGTTCCCCTCTTATTAATCAGGGTCGATTCTTTCTCCCCGTTCACTGGCAAGTGGTGACTACAGATGCCAGCCTCCTTGACTGGGGAGCGGTACTCCACATCATTGCTGTCCAGGGACATTGGTCGCAGGAGGAGTCCACTCTGCCGATCAATATTCTAGAGATCAGAGCCATTCCATTGTTCCTTCGTCACTGCAGGACCTTCTCGGAGGCCTACCAGTCCGAGTTCAGACAGACAATGCCACGGTGGTGGCATATGTCAACCACCAGGGAGAGACTCTGAGTCCTTTGGCATTATCCGAAGTCTCCAAGATCCTTCTCTGTGCTGATAGCAGGGTGCCGGCAATATCCGCAGTGCATATCCCCGGCATCGAGAACTGGTCCGCCGATTTTCTCAGTCGCGATGGTATGGTCTCTACATCAGGACGTCTTCCTTGAGATTTGCCTGAGGAGGGGCACTTCGGTTGTAGATCTCATGGTGTCCTGGTTTAACACGAAGGTGCCGCAGTTCATCTCCAGGTCCCACGACCCCCTCATGGTGGGAGTCGATGTGCTGTCGAAACCCTGGTTGCAATTTGCACTTCCTTATCTGTTCCCGCCTCTTTCCCTTCTTCCCAGACTGTTGAAGATCAAAGAAGAAGGGGTGTCGGTCATCATGATCGCTCCGGATTGGCCCACGAGGTCCTTGTATGTAGAGGTCGTCAGTCTTCTCGCAGATGCCCCTTGGAAGCTCCAGGACAGATCACCTCTGCTTTCCTAGGGCCCCATCTCCCACCGGAAATTCTCGGTTGCTCGATTTGACGGCTTGGCTGTTGAAACCCTGGTCCTAAGAGCATCTGGATTTTCAGAACGAGTTGTTCAGACGATGATCTGGGTATGGAAGCCATCATCGTCTCGAGTATACTATCAGACGGCCTTTTTCCATTGTGAGATTAATCACAACGCACCTATGACATTCGCTCTTCTGGCAATTTTGGCCTTCCTTCAGGCTGGGCTTGACGCACGACTTGCTGTCAGCTCCTTGAAGGGCCAAGTCTCTGCACTTACTATCCTCTTCCAGAAGAATTTGGCATGAGCAGATCGCCTCTATGTAGCAGAAATGCTCACTTGCTATGAGTGCCAACCACTGGGTGGCGCTCAAAGCAATTGAGACATGCCAATCCATCGGTGACCCACGGTTACGTGACGGGGTCACCGATGGGCGGGGCTTAGGACATGCTTCCTGTAAGTGCAAGTTAAATCCCGCTGTCAGAGATTGACAGCGGCATTTAACTGGTTAACAGCCGCGGGTGGATCGCGATTCCACCCGCGGCTGTTGTGGGCACATGTCAGCTGTATAAATCAGCTGACATGTGCCCGGTTCAGCGTGGGCTCAGCGCCGGAGCCCCCGCTGAACCGGCCTTTCCGATGTGGTGCGTGCTATTACTGACCACGTCGGAAAGGGGTTAAAGATCCAGCAAAGGTGTGTCAATTAGCAGCAGAAGGTGGAGATCACCGCTGGGTCCTCCGATGATGGAAGGATCAAGAAGATGTCTGCAAGGGCAAGTACAGAGACTTTCTATAGCTGGATCCAGAATGACTGTCTGTCAAACCTGACACAGCTGTGACAACAGCTTTGCAAAGCGGCAACCTGGTCCTCCATCCACACGTTCACCAAGTTTTACAGGTTTCATACCTATTCTTCAGCAGATGCCACCCTAGGTAGGAGAATCCTGCAGGTGACAGTGGTTAGTTCTCCAACCTGAATGGAGTTTCTTTCTGTTGTTTCCCTCGCCAGGGACCGGTTTGGGACATCCCATGGTTTCCTGTGTCCCCCAATGAATCAATAGAGAAAGCAGGATTTTTGGTTACTCACCGTAAAATCTGTTTCTCAGAGTCTTCATTGGGGGACATAGCACCCCCCCATTTTGACAGCTTTACTAACTTTTATTGTTATGTTACAGTTTATTTTTTTCTTGTATTCCTCTCTGTTTAATGTTGCTTCTCCTACTGCTTGTATACAAACTGATTAACTTAATGGCAGTTGGTGGGGTGTACAATGCACAAAAAAATAGCTCCTCCCCAGCATAGTGTCAGCCTTCTAGTGGCAGCAACATACACCCATGGTTTCCTGTGTCCCCCAATGAAGGCTCTGAGAAACAGATTTTACGGTCAGTAACCAAAAATCCTGTTTTTGTAACACATTGTACCTGGTACTGGTAAATTTAGATCAGTATGTTTTGTTGTTATTCATGAAAATATTTCAAAGTTTCAGAAAATTTTGAAAAATATGAAACTTTGAAAGTTAATTGTATACCCTTAATGACCTATACAGTAGTGTTCAAAATAATAGCAGAGTTCAAAAACATGAGTTAAGCACAAAAACTTCATACTAGTTTTTATTTCGATTCATTGGAAACATTGCACACTGTTTTCTAATTCAAAACATGAAGAGAAATGTATATAACTTTTAACTACTTTACAGAAAATAACAAAAAAAATGAACATTGGGCTGTTCAAAATAATAGCAGTGTCTACATTTGTCTTTACAAACTCACAATATGTACTCTTTTTTGAAGATTTAGCATTCCTGTGGATCACTGACCTAAAATTTAGTTGTATACCCACAGTTTTTTTGGAACTGCTTCATATCTATGTTGCATAGAGTCAACGAACTTCTGGGACCTGTCAACTGTTATTCCAGCCCAGGATGCTTTGACTACATCCCACAATTTTTTGGCATTTGTTGGCTTTGCCTCAGAAACTGCATTTTTTATGTCACCCCACAAGTATTCTATCGGATTAAGGTCCGGGGATTGGGCTGGCCACTCCATAACCTCCAATTTGTTGGACTGGAACCAAGATTTTGCTTGTTTACTGGTGTATTGAGGGTTGTTGTCTTGTTGAAACACCCATTTCAAGGGCATATCCTCTTCAGCGTAAGGCAGCATGACCTCTTCAAGTATTTTAATATTTACAAACTGGTCCATGATCCCTGGTATGCGGTAAATACGTCCAGCACCATAGTAAGAGAGACATGCCCATATCATGATGTTTGCACCACCATGCTTCACTATCTGAAGTGAACTGTCTGCTGCCCTTGGACCCAAAAAGAACAATTTTACTTTCATCAGTCCACAAAATGTTTCTCCATTTCTCTTTAGGCCAGTTGATGAGTTCTTTGGCAAATTGTATCCTCTTCAGTACGTCTTTTTTTTAACAGTGGGACATTCGAGGACTTCTTGCTAAGAGATTAGTTTCACACATGCATCTTCTGTCACAGTATTCACAGTTAACTGGAGACTGTCTTTGATCATCCTGGGGCTGATCACTGGTTGTGCCTTTGCCATTCTGGCTATTCTTAGATCCTTGCAAATGGTTGTCTTCTACTTTCTTCCACATCTCTCTGTTTTTGCTTTCCATTTTAAAGCATTGGAGAGCATTTTAGCTGAACAGCTTATCATTGTCTGCACTTCTTTATAAGTTTTACCCTCTCCAATCAACTTTTTAATCAAAGTACACTGTTCTTCTGAACAATGCTTTAAACGAATCATATTTCTCAGACTTTCAAGGAGAAATGCATGTACAACATGTGCTGGCTTCACCCTTAAATAAGGGCCATCTGATTCACACCTGTTTCTTCACAGAATGATTGACCTCACTAATTGACCTCACTAATTGATCTGCTATTATTTTGAACACACACCCCTACAATTAATTATTCAAATACACAGACTCCAAAACATGCAGATCATGAAGGCTGAGTCTGTTGGTTTTCTTAGAATCTACTGCAGCAACTGGTAAATTGTTTGACATGTGGTAATATAATTTATGCCAAAAACAGTGATTAATCTGGTTAGTCGTATTGGACTGCTATTATTTTTGCAATGCTGCTTACAGGATAAATTGCATAATAAATTGTGCAGGGTAAAATTTGTGTCTGAAGTAATATTTTAGCTGAATGGAATTGGACTAAACTGTATTTTTAATACTGGTTTTCCTAAACTGACTTGGTCAAATAACTTCACCCAGTCCACACTTACTTTTACTTTGCATGATAACAACAGCCGTGGCTGTGATTAGTATGTACTCCAGCGGTTCAGTATGCTTTTTAGCACATTTTGGTGAATACATAATGGCCCTCGCATTTGCTTCCCCTCATTATCCTACCACCCACCCCTCTGTTGTAACTTGTGGGGTTGAACACCTGTGAGCAGGGTGCCCGTGACAGGGCATCCACATTGCTTTGTGACTTCCTAGCTCGATGTTCCACTGAAAAACTAAATTTTTTCAAGGACAGAGACCATCTGATGACCCCAGCATTCCCCTCATTGCTTGTCTAGGCATATATAGATAACTGTTGAGTAAACCCGCAGTCATTGGGCTCTGCAGTCAGGGAGAAGTTGGCAGCCACCACATGTCCTGGCCCTTGGCACAGCCAGCACCTGATAGCAGTGGGACTTCTGGTCAGCGAGATCGGTTTAGGGTATACTGGACTCTTCCCCCTCAATTGTGGCATGGTCCAGACTAACCGCAGCAGAGAATCGTATCCCTTTCACATGTTTCTGGGCTCGTAGGGCCCGGCATGATATTTGCAGTGGGGCAGAATCTCGTACAAAGTCGTGTGTGGCCACCTTACCCTAGATCAGGCCACCTGATATAGACTTCATGGGTCCCCTTGTCACGCCAAGCGCTGTATGGCTACTGGCGAAGGTCGCACCAACTGGTCGACTACTACCCTCTCTACCATCTAGGCTGGGCTCAAGGTCTCAGGCTGGAGCCATTTTTTACTGTAACTGTAACAAATCAAACGCCAAGCTGGGCTGGTTTCCACAAATGACCACTGGTACTCAAGGTGTTCCCATACATATGTATTAACTTCCATACGGGCAAGGATCTCACCTTTGAGTTTCCCATAGTTCTGGCCATCCTCCTGGCGGAGGTTAAAGTACCTCCGTTCCTGGCTGGGAGTCTCGCATCAGGAACGGAGTCACCACTTCAGCCCACTGGAAAATTGGCAAGCTCTCCCACTTCGCTGAGCATTCAAACATGGTGAGGAAAGCTTCTATGTCGTCCTCTGGACTCATCTTCCTCAGTGTCGACCTGACGATGTCCCAGGCCTCAAGACGAACCAGGGTTGGCAGTCTCTCGCAGGGCCACAGTCTGTTGCAGAATCAGATTGTTCGTCTGGTTCTACTGGTACAGCTGTTGCTGTTGGTGCTGCTCCTGTTGTTGCCACTTAAACTGCAGCTGCTGCTGCTGGGGGAGGACCAAGTTCTTTAGTAGTTCCTACATATTTTCCACGGGCCTGATTTGTAATTTTGCAGCTTTGATTACCGACACGCAGTTTTCTTCGGGGTATGTCTCAATTCACACTGCTCGCATTCTCCACCATATGTAAGGCAGCAGTGTTTCCACCAGAAAATTTAGTGAGACAGTGACCTAGGCAAGTTAAGTAAAATGTCCTTTATTGTCCAAATACTGCACACATGAAATTGCTCACGTCCGATTAGCAGCTGGGAACACTTCAATAAAGCCCAGTGCTGCTAGCACTTGCATCCCCGTAAGGTTCTCGGGTGCCATCATTGATGCCCACGTTGCTGGCTCTGGTCTGTGCTAGCTTCACATATCCAGTCATACATCCACAGTGCCTTCAGTTCTGCTTCATGTGAAATCCAAAACTTAACTGCAGGTTTAAATAAAAAACATGACCATGGGCCATTTGTACGGTCCAGAATGGAGGGAGAGATCCGTCCCACTACCATCCTACAGATCTCTCCAAAAATAAAAGCCCAATACAGGTTTTCCTAAACTGACTTGGTCAAATAACTTGACCCAGTCCACACTTTTATTTTGTATAGTAACTGTGATTACTATGCTCTCCAGCGATTCAATATGCTTTTAAGCACATCCTGGGGGATACATACCAGTCCTCGCATATAATTCCACTCACTGTCTCACAGTAGGCTTGTTGCTCTTTACGCTGTTTAACTGTCAAGTAATATATTGTATCTATATAAAGGTCCTTTATTTCTGGGATCATCTCTGAGCTCTTGGTTTCATGATTGTGGTATTATCTTAGTTATATCTAACATTATTACACTGTGTGACTTTCAGTATTTCTTATGACATGTACAATTATATTGATAATATATGCTAATTAATTTCCTAGTGTTGCTAGTGCCACATTACTATTGTAAACCGATGGCTACAAAATGTGGAGGGGGGGGATGCCTCTTGTATCAGGGAGACTTTTGTTCCCCTTTGTTTGCTACCATATTTTCAGAACTTCCCCCTGATGCTTATCTTTTTAGTTTGGCCTCTTATATTATTATTACAATCTTTTTTTTTTATTTGACAAATCCAGTATTAGGGTATGTGCACACAGCATCGCAGCTGCCACATATTCCCAATTGAAGCCACTTCATGATAACGCCTGCAATTGTTTTCCTAAAGCAGTTTCACTGGCGGCTTTCAATTTGTACTCTGAATATAGAGCATGGCAGCTTCCCAAAAGAAGCCGCCCAAAGATTGAACATGTTACTTTTTCTAACCGCTTCAGGGTTTACGAACCCTGAAACAGTTAAAAGAAGTGAAATAAGGCATAACGTGGCCAGCAATCACAATACATTACTGTGCACAATGCTCATTTTATGGGATGCCTATGTGGCACTTTTTCAAGCGGATTCTGGGCAGAATGTAGCTGAAAAAGACGCTTGTGCAAATAGCCTTAACTGGTTCTTGTCCCATTTGGTTTGTTTTGTGTTTAGTTCATCTCACAGGGGTCTTGTTGTAGTGTGTGTGGAGATTTAGGCTACGTTCACATGTTCAGTATTTTACATCAGTATTGGTAAGCCAAAATCAGGAGTGGGTGAAAAATGCAGAAGTGTTGCGTGTTTCTATCGGGCTACGTTCCCACGATGAGCTTTTATTGCGTTTTTGACACTGCGCATTTTCCCTGCATCTTAAACGCAACATCTTACAGTTCCAGCAAAGTGGATGGGATTTCTAGAAATCACACGCCCACTGTGCTTCTTCTTTACGTTGTGTAAACTGACCTGCGGTCCATTTTTCAAATGCGCAACATGTCAATTTCTCTTGAGGGTACGCTGAGGTTTCTGTGCAGATTTTCCTCATAAACTTAACGCTAGATTCGGAAAATCCGCAGGTAAAAAATGCACATGTGTTTTTAGTGCATTTACAGAGCGGAAACGCATCAAAAACACATGTAATCCGCACCTAAGTATATGAATAATTTAAAGACACAGAGACAGTGTCAAAAGCGCATGTTAAATAACGCACACAAAAAAAATACACGTGGCCTTATTGTTCCGTTCCTGATTTTGGCTTACTGATGTAAAATACTGACTAAATGCTGGACATGGTCTTAAATGTACTGTAGGTTTAATTCTGTAAAAGTTATCTATTAACTATTTTATGTGAACTGACTGTTTTAAAGGTATACAAATTCAATTTTTTCAAATTTTCATCAAATTTCAGATATATTCATAATTAGTCCTAAATTATAATGACCTAAATTTAGTAGAAGGTATAACCCCCTCACAACCTTGGAAATATTGGTACTTCCAAAGTCGTGTCCCTTCCTTTGATACGGGCTCCGATGCTGAGCCCGCATCTTTCCCTGCTCATGCGACATCCACATGCGGCTGTTAATCACTGACAGCAGCATTTAACACACAATGTCTAGAAGTGTGTCACAAGACCCACCCATCAACACTCCTGTCACGTGATCACGGGGCGCCGATGGGTTGTCATGAGAGCCAGGGGTCTGCCGAAGATTCGGCATTCATAAGAAATGGTGATTTCAACTACACTTAGCAGGGCTAAAGCCCTTCTATGTGTAGCACAGGCGATCGGATGATCACAGCTTCAAAGTCTCCTAAGGGGACTATTGAAGCCAGTAAAAAGTAAAAAAAAAAAACTGTTTTAAAAAGTAATAAAAAAATGAAAACCAAAAGTTCAAAACACCCCCTTTTGCTCCATTCAAAATAAAACAAATAAAAAATATAAAGTAAGCTAATCAGATTTGTAAATAGCGTAACGAGAAAAAAGTTGAAAGTCCAGAATTACTTTTTTTTGGGCCGCCACAACATTGCAATAAAATGCTGTAAAGAACGATCAAAACATTGTATCTATCCCAAAATAGTATCAATATAATGTCAGCTCAAGGCACAAATGATAGCCCCTCATATAGCTCCATATCACAAAAAATAAAAATGCTATAGGTCTTGGGAAAATGGCGACAAAAGCAAAATTTTGTCTTAAAAATTTCATATTTTTTTTCACCATTTAAATAAAAAAATGTCATCAATATAGCAGTGCAATGCACAGCCCATAGTCATCCATGTATGTAGTATAATACACAGCCAATAGTCATTCATGGAGTATAATGCTCATCCCATAGTCAACCATGGAGTATAATGCTCATCCCATAGTTATCCATGGAGTATAATGCTCATCCTATAGTCTTCCTTGTTGTATAATGCGAAACCAATAGTAATCCATATAGTATAATGCACAGCCCATTTTCACAGCCCATTTTCATATTTTTTTTTATCAATGTAGTATAATGCGCAACCCATAGTCACCCATACAGTATAATGAACAGCCTATAGTGTTCCATATATTAACCACTTTATGACGTCAGACATAATAGTACGCCTGATATCATAACCCCTGCTCAGCGCGGGCTCCAACACTGAGCCCGCACTTTTCCAGGCACATGTCAGCTGATCTATACAACTGACATGTGCCCACAACAGCCACGGGTGAAATCACGATCCACCCGCAGCTGTTAACCAGTTAAATGCCGCTGTCAATCTCTCCCAATGGTCGGCGCTCATAGCAAGTGAGCAAATCTGCTCATCGCCTATGTGTAGCAGAGGAGATCTGACAAGTGATGATTCTAGTCTCCCCAGAAGACTATTGAAGCATGAACAAAGTGTAAAAAAAAGTTTTTAAAAATATTAAGAAAATATATAAAAGTTGACCCCATGCGACCCCGGTCACGTGCACGCCAACGTCAGCTGCTTACCTCTGATTGGCTGGCAGTGTGTTTTGCTGCGCACGGACCCAATGGGTCTGTTCGCTACACTACACTTCAGTTGAATGTGCGTCCAAGGATGCACATCTAGCTAAAATATTTGCTGATGTTGGCGGGCTCCTCACCAGCTGGGCCCAGGCAATCACAACTGCTACTGCGGTAGTTATTCTCCATGCCGACAGCGAGTTGGCCTCCCCGTTTGTCCAATTACCCCAGCATTTCCTGGGTTCGCCGGATGGTGGCACCAGCCCCGCATACAGTGGTGGCCAAAAGTATTGGCACCCCTGCAATTCTGTCAGATAATACTCAGTTTCTTCCTGAAAATGATTGCAATCACAAATTCTTTGGTATTATTATCTTCATTTAATTTGCTTGCAAGGAAAAAACACAATAGAAAATGAAGCAAAAATCAAATCATTGATCATTTCACACAAAACTCCAAAAATGGGCCAGACAAAAGTATTGGCACCCTCAGCCTAATACTTGGTTGCACAACCTTTAGCCAAAATAACTGCGAACAACCGCTTCCGGTAACCATCAATGAGTTTCTTACAATGCTCTGCTGGAATTGCAGACCATTCTTCTTTGGCAAACTGCTCCAGGTCCCTGATATTTGAAGGGTGCCTTCTCCAAACTGCCATTTTGAGATCTCTCCACAGGTGTTCTATGGGATTCAGGTCTGGACTCATTGCTGGCTACCTTAGAAGTCTCCAGTGCTTTCTCTCAAACCATTTTATAGTGCTTTTGGAAGTGTGTTTTGGGTCATTGTCCTGCTGTAAGACCCATGACCTCTGAGGGAGACCCAGCTTTCTCACACTGGGCCCTACATTATGCTGCAAAATTTGTTGGTAGTCTTCAGACTGCATAATGCCATGCACACGGTCAAGCAGTCCAGTGCCAGAGGCAGCAAAGCAACCCCAAAACATCAGGGAACCTCTGCCATGTTTGACTGTAGAGACCGTGTTCTTTTCTTTGAATGGCTCTTTTTTTTTCCTGTACACTCTATGTTGATGCTTTTTCCCAAAAAGCTCTACTTTTGTCTCATCTGACCAGAGAACATTCTTCCAAAACGTTTTAGGCTTTCTCAGGTAAGTTTTGGCAAACTCCAGCCCGGCTTTTTTATGTCTCGGGGTAAGAAGTGGGGTCTTCCTGGGTATCCTACCATACAGTCCCTTTTCATTCAGACGCCGACGGATAGTACGGGTTGACACTGTTGTACCCTCGGACTGCAGGGCAGCTTGAACTTGTTTGGATGTTAGTCGAGGTTCTTTATCCACCATCCGCACAATCTTGCGTTGAAATCTCTCGTCAATTTTTCTTTTCCGTCCACATCTAGGGAGGTTAGCCACAGTCCCATGGGCTTTACACTTCTTGATGACACTGCGCACGGAAGACACAGGAACATTCAGGTCTTTGGAGATGGACTTGTAGCCTTGAGATTGCTCATGCTTCCTCACAATTTGGTTTCTCAAGTCCTCAGACAGTTCTTTGGTCTTCTTTCTTTTCTCCATGCTCAATGTGGTACACACAAGGACACAGGACAGAGGTTGAGTCAACTTTAATCCATGTTAACTGGCTGCAAGTGTGATTTAGTTATTGCCAACACCTGTTAGGTGCCACAGGTAAGTTACAGGTGCTGTTAATTACACGAATTAGAGAAGCATCTCATGATTTTTCAAACAGTGCCAATACTTTTGTCCACCCCCTTTTTTAGGTTTGGTGTGGAATTGTATCCAATTTGGCTTTAGGACAATTCTTTTTGTGTTTTTTTCATTTTAGGCAAATTAAATGAAGATAATAATACCAAAGAATTTGTGATTGCAATCATTTTCAGGAAGAAACGGAGTATTATCTGACAGAATTGCAGGGGTGCCAATACTTTTGGCCACCACTGTATGTGGTATCTGCATACTCCGACTGACTTGGAGAATCATACTGCCTGGTCCGTTTTACTACATACTTTAGTGTACATGGTAAACCCAAAAAACAATTTTGGTATTGCAATTTTTTTGCAACTCAGCACACTTTCATTTTTTTTCTCTGCTTTCCAGTGCATCACATGATAAAATGAATGATGTAATTTAAAAGTACAACTCACCAAACAAAAAACAAGCCATCATACTTCTATTTTGTTGGAATAGAAAGGAGTTATGGCTCTTGGAAAAGGTGGAGGTGAAAACGGAAAATCACCCTGGGATGAAGGGGTTGAAGGGATTGTCCTCTTTCAGCAATCTTTTGCACGCTAGCTTTGCTTGCTCTTACTGGGTTATATACTGAGTCTTCCCCACTACCCCTCTCTCTGTTTAGCTGCAGCATCGGCATAATGTCAACAGCGCTGCACCCAAACAATACTAAACTCCGCAGCTTCTGCCATTTACATTCGCAGACCTGCTGAGCGGAGTGATTAGCTGCAGGGCTGTCGACGTAGCGTCACTGCTGAATCCACACAACAGGGACCAGAGCAACAAAACACAGTATTGGCGGTTTGTTTAACCCCTTTACGACCAATGGCAGACATAGCATGTCATGAGCAGTTTCCACATCGTGACGTGCTATGTCCATTGTGATTTAAAACTGTCAATGCGTGTAAACATGCTGTGACAGTAACATGCTAACAGCTGAGCAGCACGGGAAGAGGTGCGGGGACCTATGCCGGTGGTCCCCATGCTCAGAGCGCTGTGTTTGGTCAGTCAATGTGACTGACCTATCACAATATGATCATGCAGGAAGTATTAAAATATCA
Organism: Phyllobates terribilis; assembly: GCF_046119375.1. Taxonomy (NCBI): domain Eukaryota; kingdom Metazoa; phylum Chordata; class Amphibia; order Anura; family Dendrobatidae; genus Phyllobates; species Phyllobates terribilis. The sequence goes on along the minus strand of NW_027362972.1, from coordinate 622,136 downwards.
GCACCTCCCACATGATCCCCGCAGGAGCTTGACGCAGCTAACAACCGAGCTCCTGCAATGAGAGCCAGGGACGGTGCCAGCACAGACCTAGGCTCATTATCCCTCCAGATGCCACGATTGAGAGCGATCGCAACATTTGAAAGGTTGTGAGAGGGAAGCGGCTCCCTCTCTAAATCCCATTGGCACCCCCGTGACAAAATCAAGGGGAGTCGATGGTTGTCACGGCACCCAGATGTCAAACAATAACCGCCTGGTGTGCCATGTACAGTGGCCTGTTACACCCAGCCATAGACTGGTTATAACAGTGGTTCTGCCTGTGTAATCACACAGGTCTCATACATTGCAATGCATGATGCAAAAACAAAAAAATAAGCACATTTAGTATTGCCACGTCTGGAACGATTTGATCTACAAAACTGTCTCACTAGTTAACCTTTTCAGTGAACACTGTAAAAAAAAAAGTGGCAAAAAACTATGGTTTTTCATCATACCGGTGGAAAAAAAGTGGAATAAAACACAGTCAAAAAGACCAATGTTACTAAAAAGAGTATCGCTGAAAATACAACCTTGCCCTTCAAAAAACAAGCCAACATACAGCCTCATCAGTGAAAAAAATAAAAAAGTTATAGCTCTCAGAATAAAGCGATGCAAAAACAATATTTTTTCTATAAAATAGTTTTTATTGTGAAGAAGTGACAAAACGTAAAAAATTATATAAATGTGGTATCGCTGTAATCGTACTGACCCGAAGAGAAGAATAAAGAAATGTTATCAGTTTTACCACACTGTGAACGCCATTAAATAAAACCGCCCAAAAAACAATTTCTGAATTACTCTTTTTTGTTAATTCTGCCTCCCAAAAATCATAATAGAAAGCGATCAAAAAATGTTATAAGCTAAAAAATGGTACCAATAAAAACATCAACTTGTCCCGCAAAAATAGAGCCCTCACATGACTCTGTCGGCGTGAAAATGATAGCTCTCAAAATATGGCGATGCAAAAACTTTATTTTGCAAAACGATGCGTCTTTTAGTGTGTGACAGCATGACAGCAGCCAAACATAAAAAAAACTATATACAGTGGCTTTTGGAAGTATTCACCCCCCTTCGTGTTTTGCTACCTAACATGGAATTTCACAGATTTTTTTTTAAGGGTTTGCATAAGTTTATATAAATAACATGCCTACAAATGTGAACATTTGGTTTTCTTTTTATTGTGAAGAAAACAACATATAGGACAAAATACCTGAAAACTTCAGTGTGCATAACTATTCACCCCCCTAAAGTGACTACTTTGTAGAGCCTCCTTTTGCTGCAATTACAGCTGAAAGTCACTTTGGATAAGTCTCTGAGCTTTCTTTATCTTGTCACTGGGAATTTTGCCCATTACTCAAGGCAAAAGTGCTCCAGTTCCTTCAAGTCAGGTGGTTTCCTATGATGAACACTAATCTTCAAGTCTGACTACAGATTCTCAATTGGATTAAGGTCTGAGCTTTCACTAGGCCACTGCAAAACATTTACACATTTCCCCTTAAACCACTTGAGTGTTGCTTTAGCAGTATGCTTTGGGTCGTTGTCTTTTTGGAAGGCTAACCTCCTTCCCAGTCTCAAATCACTGACAGACTGAAACAGGTTTTGCTGAAGAATATTCCTGTATTTAGCGCCATCCACCTTACCCCAGACTCGGACCATTTTCAATGTCTCTGCTGCTGAAAAACATCCCCACAGCATGATGTTGCGACCACTATTCTTCAGTGCGGTGTTCTTGGGTTGATGAGCTGTGTTGGTTTGGTGCCAGACATAGCATTTACCTTGGTGGCCAAAAAGTTCTATTTTGGTCTCATCTGACCACTGCACCTTCTTCCATACATTTGAGGAGTCTCCCACATGATATGCAATTTTTTTTTGTGTGTGAAGAGACAAGACACTGGTACCAGAACAGCATGGAGGTTTGGCAGAGGGGAGGAGTTTGATCAGGTCTCTGGGGACAGCATTGTCAGGAAAATGAGCTGAAGAGAAAAACAGCACGTGTACAAGTTTTGAGGTGATTATGACACTGAAGAGAGAGACGGGAGGAGCAACAGTAGCGTCCGGAGCTCCTGTCAGGAAGAAAGGTGCCACGTATCCGCCCAGGACAGACGTCGACGTTCAAGCCTCGAAGACCCAAGTGATGCCAGTAAAGGTTCCCAGCCGAGAAGTCGACGGTGAAGACTCGAGCGATGCCAGTCAAGATTCTTCATACGGGTGACGTCTGTCAACAGAACGGGAACAGGTTGTGGTAGCACAGTTCTCAGACGTGTGCGGCAGTGACAAGACGTCGCAAAAGCTTCGGAGTTGTCAGATTGGAGATTCATGGTCAGGTCGACGACCAAGAAGGATACACAAAACAGGCCATTACCGCTTACAGGGACATATGGTACCAGTCACAGATAGAGGGAAAGACAGTCATTCGAGGACCAGCAGACGCCAGAGCGGCATTGCAAAAGTGGATAGGAAGTTACGGGGCAAAGGGACAACGAGTTGTGATAGGAACAGAGTATTGCCAAAGCTTTAAAAGACTGCCTCTTGCCCACTATAGTTAATATAGTTCCCCTTTCCTCCAGTAGATCATTTGAAACTACCAACCCCTGAATTCTAGTGTACTCTGATAATTTATTCTGTTATGTGATTGGCTGCTAATTTTACTGTCAAATGTTGTAAAGAAATTGTTACCATATAAAACATTTTACAGTTTATATTAGTTGTTTGACTGCACTATATTTGGCGTATTCGGCAGGATGCAACATTCCAGTGCGGAAATGGCGGGACAGGGTGATGGGGGACATGTCAGGAGAAGTATTGCCCTAGGGGCCCTGCTCAGTAACTTCCCAAAATTCGCGGGGAATAATATAGAGTTGAGGGATTGGGTGGAGAGACTGCAGATGATGATCAGCATGTACCCTATGACTCCAGCCACGCAGGCAGAGCTAGCCCTTATGCACAGTGACACTACTGACCTTGGTAACTTACCCATGCGCTTATTTAAATAAATTCAAGGGGAAAGTGAGGCAATTGCTCTGCGGGAGGTGACGGCCCATATCGCCAAGAAGAGGAATTTCAAGGGCTGGGATCCTTAGACGAAGTACTGTGGGATCAATTTGTTGCCGGACTAAGGGAACCCTACCTGCGACAGGCTCTGAAGGAGCAGTAACTGACTAATCCGGACATGACTTTCTTGGAAACGGGGCTGAGGCACAAGTTCGAGAAAAAGAGGCACCCGCCTTGATGGGTATGGTCTAGAGTCACCAGGTAGCTACCGCCTCGGAGGCTAACAGGGAACCTGACTGGGCACGAGAATTTCGTCAGGATATTAGAAATATTCGAGGAGAGTTACACAATCTCAAAGGAGCCTCTAGTAACTTGCCAAGGGATGGCCCCTCAGATATATAAAAGAAGGACCAAGGAGAGGATGCTATACCCGCACATTCCTTGTCTTAGACCCGTCACCGGAAGGAAGAGCAAAGAGTTGAATGTTGGAACTGTGGTGGCTGAGGACATATATCCTGAGAGTGCCCAAGCCGGAGCCAAGGAAGAAGGGGGCATCCTTTAAACTAAGGAGCCCCACAGTTGAGGAGCACACCGTGGGGTACCATGTCCCAGGAGAAGGGGAGGAAGGCTCCGAAAACATTGTCTCTGAAAGGCCCATGATTTGGGCCGGATTTGATGGGAAACGCATTCAATGTTTAATGGACATGGGGTGACCACTGTGGCTGAAGAATACTTCCACGCTCACTTCCCTGCAGTCAGCTGGTCCAATAAGGGGATGAATATTAGACTAGTAGCTGCCAACCAGCTCCCCATTCCAGTGGCTGGGGTGATGTGGATGACTGTCTGTATGTGTGGATGAAAATTAGGAAAGAAAAGGATTGTGTTGGTGAAAGGCCGAATAATCCCCGGGCCCATAGTGACATTGAAAATGAATAGCCTAAAGGAAGTAGGGGAGTTCCTGATTGGTGAGTCATAAAGAGGCAACTGGAATCGCGTAACCAGGCGTCACGTTAGACAAAGTGTTTTTCAATAACTCATCCAAGGGAGTCAGGTCCAGAACTTACCAGACACCTCTCAGCTTCTTGGCAAAGTGATTATGCCTCCAGAGGCTGACATGACTCTACCCATTGGACAAACTACACTCACCCTCCCTGTAAGGGCTTGTGTACCTATCGAGGGGGTGAAGTTGCAAATTGAGCCCATAGAAGGTGACAAAACCTGGGCTCTTGGTCACCTGAACTCTCACCCCAGTGCGGCACAGGCATGTGCCAGTATGCTGCGTTAACTTGAGCGAAATAAATTTATAGTTGAACCCTCAGAAAGAAATCGCCCAGGTGAACTTAATGCCAGAGGATCTTCCCAAACTAGACTCTATTGACTTAACACCCCTGGAAGGAGATCCCTATCAGTGTCTCTCACTAAGGGAATAAAAGAAAGGGGAGCATGGGTTGGTTGCTCTCTCCTAGAACAGATGAAGGCTGACCTTACAGAATTTTCCCCAGAGCAAGCAGAACAAATCGAGGGCCTACTGCAGCGTTATCACGGGGTGTTCGCTCGTCGTGAAGACTATTTCGGGTGCACTGAGGCTATCCAGCATGAGATACCTATGGGGGACACTGCTCTCATTAGAGAGAGATACCGTCAGATTCCGCCACGAATGTATCAATAAGTGAAAGACCTCTTGTCCCATATGTTACGAAATGGAGTAATTTGAGAAAGTCAGAGCCCTTGGGCTGCACCCATTGTACTAGTTCGGAAGAAGAATGGGACGGTTGAACGCTTGTACGATGTGGGATTCCTATCCCCTGACACGGATTGAAGAGTCCCTGTCTGATTTAGGAAAAGGTTTAATATTTCTCCTCCCTCAATCTGGCCAGCGGCTACTGGCAAGTTCCTATGGCCGACGTCACGGGGTTACCATGACAGTTTGGATCCAGAAGACCTCAGAGTCAGATGGCTCCTACTGCTGCTTTGAGAAGAAGCACTTCTCCTTCATTTTAAATGTGTTGCTTTCTTTTGGCAGAACAGGGGTTAAGCGGCCATCTTGGATTTCCCTGTTCACAGCTGAGCTCGGTTAATCACTCACTCTCCCTTTATAATCTGGACTCTGACTCTGTTCTTTGTCAGAGCTAGCATCTTGCTGCATGGCTAGTGGAGAGTGGAGTTTATGAAAAGGAGTTTTGGAGGAACTACTTGTGACTGGTGTTTGGTTCGTATGTGTGGTTATTCCTTTTCCATTTTGGTTCATTCACCCTACCTTCACACCCCGCTGATTCCCTCTGTTATATGTGAGAGAATATTTTGTGTGCCTGGAGTTTTCTGTTTACCCCTTTCTGTGTTGCCCTGTTTGTCTGGTGGGTGTACTTCGGTGCACAGAAGCGCCCCTCTTCCCCAGGTGGGGGAGGAGATCAATCGGAGGGCTAACTCAAGAGTTAGGGAGAGGGTGGATGCCACGGCATTCTCATCTTCAGAGGTATCCTGTGGAATAGGGCAAGCTAGGGCGCCCCCTAGTGTTAGGGTCAGGGTAGGAGCCCCTGAACCCTGTGCACTCGGCAGCTGTGCCGTGACAGCCGATAAGGGTCGGTTGAAGACTACCTTCATCCTCCCCATGGGTCTATATGAGTTCAACCAGATGCCCTTTGGCCTAACTAACACACCTGGAACTTTTCAATGGTTGATGGAGAGATCAATTTAAAAGTGACCTTAATCTATCTGGATGACATTGTATTATTTTTCACCTTCGAGGAACATCTCCGTCGGTTAGAACAAGTGTTAGAGAGGATTCAAAAGCTTGGGCTGAAGATTAATACTTTGAAATTTCACTTGTTCCAGAGGGAGATTGAGTATCTGGGGCACAGTCTTCTGTGCTGGGGTCTACCCCACCCAAGAAAAAGTGTTGGCTGTACAGAACTGGCCCATTCCGACTAATATAAGAGAGCTAAGAGCGTTCCTGGGCCTGGCTGGCTACTATCGAAGATTCATCAAAGATTTTGCCAAAATAGCGACCCCTCACCACAAGCTTCTGAGAGGATCAGCTGGGGAACATAGACAACGGGCAATTCAGTGAGGGCGCCGACAGCAAGAAGCCTTTTGTGCCCTGAATATAGCATTAACCAATGCTCCCATATCGGCCTATGGTGACTTCTCCCAACCCTTCTTACTATACACAATGGAAGTCTGTACTGCTTAGGAGCAGTATTAGTGCAAATTCAAGAAGGCAAAGAACGGGTGACTGTATATGCTAGTTGGTCACTGAGAGAAACTGAAAGGAACCCTGATAACTACAGTTTATTCAAGTTAGAGCTGAAAAGGTTGTTAACGATTTCTCAGGGTCAGAGGTTCAGGTGAGAACCGATAACAATCCCCTTGCTCATCGCAAAAATGCAAAGTTAGGAGCGCTGGAACAAAGGTGGGTTGCCAGAATATCCAAGTACCAGTGCAGAATCGCGTATTGGTCAAAAGCTCAGAATACCCATGCCGATATTTGTCTCAAGTCACTTCAATAAGTCCAAAGGGAGACACAGATGAAGATCTAGAAGGCGACGAGAACACGGATTTCACTCATTTCGCAGCCGACGTGATGGCTGCTCAAGAAAAAGAAGGGGAGCATAAACCAGGGCTGTGGAGTCGGTAAGCCACAGTTGCGACTCCGACTCCTGGATTTTATCAGGTTCCGACTCCGACTCCGGCTCCGACTCCGACTCCTTCATAAATGGCCAATTCATAACAATAAATTTACTGTTGTAAAATATTAACATCGTGCTTAATCTGTTTCTCACCATCATATAAGTAATCAGACCACTTAGAGCAAAAACTATATTTATTAGAATACAATTAGAATATAGCAAATAACTTTTATAAACTTTTCTAAACTCTTGTAAGTAAATATGCAATAAACACTGTTATGCAGTTAATAAGAAGAAATCTATAAATTTGTCCTCAGAAAAAGTATTGCCTCTGTCAGATCCTCCTTCATGGATGACCTCAAATCTGATCTAATTATTTTGAGAGCAGAGAACAACCTCTCTACACTAACTTGGGTTGGTGGCAAAGCAGTAACCACTCGGGCAACGTCTCTGACAAGGTCAGGATACAGAGGAATCGCTTGTTGCACTGTTATTTTTGATGAACGGTCAAATTTCTCAATTTCTTTTAGTGCACGTGAAAAATTCTGCTGAAATGTACTGGCTGTGTTCTTTGATGGGGATGACTCTTCTTCTATGCTGGAACGCTTTGCACGCTCCTTGTGATCCAAATATTTTTCGAAATTAAATTCTTCATCAGTTGATGATGAGGGTGAAGATGTGGCAGGACGACCAAATTCTTCTTGTTCCTCCTGACTGTCCTGCAAACCTTTCATCCTGCTATTTTAAAAAGAGCTTCTTTTCCTTTAGTTAGCTGTTGATCATCTAGAAAAATCCGATGCATTGGGTCTACATAAACAGCTGCCAAAAGAATGTTATTTTGTAATAGTAGCTCCTCTCTCTGTTTCATTGATGTAGCAGTGCCACTTGCAATTAACCCTCCTCTTTGGGACAGGCGAAACATCAGATTCTTCCACTCCTTTAAGAAAATACCTGGAGTTAAGTCCTCTGCTTGTAATTTTTTAGTCACTGTAAATGGGTGCTCTAGCAATTTTTCCAGCTCAGTCACCTGATTCCACTGACTTTCATTTAGCGTCAGTTGAGGGTTAGCCATGTCTACAAGAAAGGTTTTCAGTTCAACCAAGCGCTGAATCATTAAGTAAGTACTGCCCCATCATGTGGCTTAATCAATAATTGCCCCTCTTCCAGCACGTCTCTTCAAAATTGAGTCAACTTTAGGGGTTCTGGCAACAGTAGCCAATTTTCTCACCTTGCCAATCAGTGCAGCAGCATGTCCTTCTTGCAGACTGTCTCTTATAGCCAGCTGTAGCGTATGCACAACACAGCGCATGTGATGAATGAAAGAACGTATTGACACAGTTTCAACAAGATCATCTAAACTATCATGTTGCTGTTCATTTGAAGCAACTTCAGTTTGCTCCTCAGTTACAATACTGTTTTCCTCTATTTCAAACATTTCTGTGTCTGTGGACCCAGAATGTTCTTCTAGCTGCTGGTCACCATCATTACTCTCATTCATTAGCTTAATAGTACTTATCATATTTGAAGCATTGTCAGTTACGACAGAAAGAACTTGCTCATGTTTAAGTTCATAGTCTTGCAGAACCTTTTCCACCAAGACCTGGAGAAACTCACTGGTGTGATGAGCTTTGGTGTCTTTTACTGCCAATGTCTTGGTAACTATTTCATTTTTGTCACAAACAAATCGGACATTGATGGCAAAATAGTTCACTCTGTGACGTGTGCAGGCATCCATTTTAAGAAACAGAAAGGGTCCCTTGAGAGTTTTTTTAAGTTCTTCCTTTTGTTTAAAAGCTTCTTTGATTACTAATTTTCTAATACTCACTCTCTCCAGAGAAACACCAAGCTTGCGGGCCATTTCCCCATTCAGACACATAAAAGCTGGTCATGAAAATAATGAAATAGGCACACTATCCTTTACAACAAACTCTATGATCTGTTTTTTAAATGTATCTACTGTCATTGTCACAGTAACTTTGTCACTGACAAAATATCTTGCAACTGATGGCTGCAAAGTTCTCTGCTCCTTTGTTTGGCTGGAAGAGCTGGGCACTGGTTCATTGGTTTGGATGCAGTCTTTCTCATCCACTGCTTTCAGTACTTTTGGATGAAAGCGCTGTAAATGTCTCTTTAGATTAGAAGCTCTGGTAGGAGCATTTTTATCTTTGCCTGAATATGCACTGATCTTGGCTTCACAGCATTTGTTTTCGTTTGGATCATTTGTCATACACTGACAGACATAATGTTTTCTATCTTGAGTGATGGTGAAATGTTCAAATACAGCTGATTTAATGTGACGCTTCTTTGACATTCTCAGGTTTTTAATTCTGCATTCACAATCCAAACGACAATTGTTTTTCCTAAAAACAATTGTACAAAATTATTGCCAGGTCATACAACTGATATAGTGGTCAGTAATACTGTTATTCCTCATGTACTCACAGTTAACTGATGCAAAGTTTGTTGAAAGGATAATACTTCTTACAGTCTTCCTCTTCTGAGTAGCAGCTGTGAGATGCTTGGAAGACGCACACCTAGTAAACATCTAGTCTAGAGGAGGAGCTTTACTACTAAGAATTTGCAACACATTTTCACTTTCAGTTTCATACACTGTAAGTAGGGGGGTTGGGGCAGCATGAGGTTAACCAAGTATAAGATTAGATAAGGGCAGTGGAGAACAGTGACACACAAGAAGTAAGAAATGTCTCTATCTCCAGCAGAACTGCTTATCACTGTTGTTCATAGTTTGATAGAACATATATATTTGAGTAACATTTATAAAATTCATATGAAAGTTCAATTCTGAAATATTAATACATTTTTTTTAAAGCTGGAGTCAGAGTCGGTACATTTCTACCGACTCCGACTCCAACCAAAACTAACTCCGACTCCACAGCCCTGGCGTAAACCCGCCCAGGTCCTGGGATGCCCAAGGGATGAGTGGATTTATCTCTAGCAGTCCAATCCTGAACTTGCGGAGCTGAGGAAGTGGGTTACCTTTGGGCAGAAACCTGATCGGAAGTTAAGAACGTTTCTATCAGCTAGTATGTTGCAGATCTTAGGCCAATGGGAACGACTTGTCATGAAGAATGGTCTGCTGTGTCGAAGGATTCAGCTGCCTCGGTAGATAGACATCACCTGGCAAGTGGTGATCTCTGAAGAAATGGCGATGAGTCTGGCAAAGGAAACTCATGAACAGGGGCCCCATTTGAGCACTGAAAAGACTTTTCGATGGCTGCAGCGATTAGTGTACTGGCCTCGGCTGCGACAGACAGTGGAAGAAGCCTGTCAAAGGTGCCGTCAGTGTGAGTTAACCAAGTCTCCAGAACAAAGAGCCCCAGTCCAAACTATAAAGACGTCTGCCCCATTGGAAGTATTGATGGTGGATTACTTGATAATCTAAACATCCTACAAAGGTTATGAGCATTGTTTGGTAACGACCGACCACTTCGCAAAGTTCGCTGTGGTCACTCGGACTCAAGATCAGACAGCAGAAACAGCGGCCAAAGCAATTTACCGAGATTTCATCCGTGTGTATGGGTGAGAATTCATTCAAATCAAGGAGTCTGCTTCCAAGGGAAAACAATGGAGGAAGTGCACCGTCTCTTTGGTATAGACAAATACCGGACCACACCATACCACCGACAGGGAAATGGAGCTTGCGAATGCTTCAATAGAACTCTGTTACAAGTGTGATAAACACTGGAAGATCAGAAAATGACGTGGCCTGACTGTCTCCGAGCTGGTGGGTGTATAACAATCAAGTTCATGCGACCACTGGATACACACCTTACACAATACTGTTTGGGCAAGGTGGTTGAAAAATTACCGAATTAGGACTAGAGATGAATATCCGGGAAGTCACCCAACTACCTGGGTTCAGGGACATCCTCATTGACTTCAAATGATGAGACGCTTGGTGGAAAAGAGACTTAAGGAGATAGTATACCACGTTAAAAGTCCAACACAGGAAGAACCCCTTCGGGCAGGAGAGCAGGTGTTAATACGAGCCAAGCGACCCAAGAATAAGGCTGTGTGCCCACGATGCGTTTTTAAGCGTTTCCGCAGCGGCAAAAACGCTGCAAAAATGCTTAAAAACTGCATGGTAGAAGGCCTGCCATGTTCCCCAATGATAATCCGCATGTGCTGTGCACATGCTGCGGAAATTTCCGCTGCGGATTATCATTGCGGAAAAAAACGCAGCACTACCAATTATTTTGCGGAAGTGCTGCGTTTTCGCCGCCATTGACTTGCATTAGACCGCATGGATTACGCATCACTGTATAAGTAGATGCTCATTCCATGCGTTCTAATGTGCGGATGGTACCCAGGTCTAGAGAAGAGGAGACTCTCCTCCGGACCTGGGTACCATTGAGAACTGTAAAAAAAGAATAAAATAAAAAATAAATACATACTTACCTTCTGGCGGCCCCCGATGCGCTCCTCCTTTCTTGACAGCAATTCGCGATGGAATGAAGGACCTGCGCTGACGTCATAGTCACGTGACAGGTCACGCGACTCTGACGTCGGCAGGTCCTTCAGTGTACCGCTGCCGGCAGCCGGGACGGAGGGAAGCAGGACACTGGGGGCCATCGGAAGTATACATAATTTTTTTATTTTTTGACATTCTCTCGGGTCACAGTATATAAATCCATGCCGTTTGCGTGGATTTATATAGTGTGACCAAGTTGACAAAGCACTTTCCAAGTGATGCTAAAATCGCTTGGAAAGCGCTTGTCAACCCGCATGCGGAAATGCAAGTGAAGAACGCTTCACTTCCACATGTCCCTGGCAGGAAAACGCATGTACAATCCGCATGCGTTTTTTTCTGCCAGGGAGATGCAGAAACTCTCAGGAAAAAATCCTGAGCATTTCTGCATCGTGGGCACATAGCCTAAGTTAGATTACCAGTGGGAAGAAGTGCCCTATCGAATTGTGAGGAGAGTCCACCCAAATAGCCCTATTTGACCGGAAGGTGAAGAGAGTTCCCCCGACGCGAGTGTTGCACAGAAATATGATCTGCCCATCCCTTTCTGAGGCGGAAAAACGGGAAAAGGTGCTCCGCCTGAAGACCCCTCTAGAAACAGTTACTGTTGATGAAGGGTGGATCAATGTACCGACGGAACTACCGGGACCGACGCCCAGTGAACCGACTAGAACCTTCGATCTCTCAGAATAATCTCTATTTCGAGAATCGAGCAGGACAGAACGAGCCAATGCAGGCATTCCTCCTAGTCGGTACGTAAAAGATGACTTAATCTGGACGCAAATCCAACAGAAAGCTCAGGAATGTGTGCAGTTCTTGGCAGAAGTTGGACTACCCTTAAAGAAGCAACACACATTTGTAAACTTCCCTTGCCCAGGGACTGGCGAGATAAAAGAAGGGAGGAGTGTAAGGAGACAAGACACTGTGGAACCAGAACAGCATGGAGGCATGGCAGAGGTGAGGCATTTGATTAGGCTTCTGTGGACAGCGTTGTCAGGGAAATGAGCTGAGGAGAAAAACAGCACATGTGCAAGTTCTGAGGTGATTCTGCCGCCAAAGAGCGAGACAAGAGGAGCAACAACAGCGTCCGGAGCTCCAATCATGATGAAAGGTGCCGTGTATCTGGCCAGCCCAGACGTCGACGGCCAAGCCTTGAAGCCACGAGCGACGTCAGTCAAGGTTCATCACCCAGGTGACGTTGTTCGACAGAACGGGAACAGGTTGCGGCGGTACGGTTCTCAGACGTGTGCGCCAGTGACAGAACATCACAGAAGCTTCGGAGGTGTCAGATCGGAGATTCACGGCTACCAGGAAGTATGCGTGAGATGGGCCGTTTCTGACGGGGATTGTCAGGAATGACATAGACGACACGGGCTAGATCACACAATATCTCACTGCTACCGTCACTCGGTCAGGATTGAGCAGGGATTTGTGCGCACACAATTCCGATTACTCACTACGTTGGTATCAGCAAGGGCACAGTGAGCGTATGGAATACACACCTCCGGATTCCAACGTATGGAATATGCGTATACACACCAGTACAGTCACTGCCAGCTTTACGATAGCCTACTTATGATTACTCTCTGCCACCACCGACCAGCTTTTGAAATATAATACAGGCCTGATCGGACGCCTGCTTTCTGGTAGCGTATTTCTTTGGGGGAGGGAACAATTACAGAACAAAAGAAACAACAATTAAATTTTATATTTAATCTAAAAGGGAGGCAGTGTTTATAAAAAATATACAAAAGGAGACATTTGCAGTACAGAATATACAGTTACACAAATAAAATAAACAGGGATTAAAGAAGACTTACTATAAAGATAGCAGTGATGATTCAGTATAGCTGAAGGGGAGGCATTCCAGTTTGATTTGACCATTACCGAATGTGATCATTTGCTTATAGAATCTATAGTCCCCGGCAATGAATACTGACCCACCTTCGGCTGTGTCTTTTATACCGAAGATGGAGACCTGCCCCCTTGTGGTGACATCATGTGGGCTGGGCTCAAGCCTTCACATTTTTATTACAATCTCTAACTTCTGGGATAACTTATCGCTGGTTGATCGCAGAAGCCCGAAAGTGATACCATATTTTCCATTGCAAATTTACCTTTCTTTTTGTCACGCATGACATAGCTGTGGTCTGTTATCTGGTACTTTTGCTCACTGGAGGGGCATACAGCTATGGAAAATTATACATCTTGTTCCTTAGCTGACCGTGCCACTAAAAATATGGGTTCCATGATTATCGGATGTATAGAATCTCAGATATTCCATATTTTGCACCGGTGACGGCCAGACTGAAGATTTCTGTTGAATTCTTCTGAAGTTCTGGAAATACAACCTCATCACCTAGATGTAGATTTATCGCAGGTCGGTTCCACTGGAAAACACACTCGCATGTTAATTGAATTTGCCACCTCTATTTGTACTGGCATCTGCCGCTTAGCCATTTCTCATGTGTGTGCTAATTTGCATACAGACAGCTCTGTAGAGTGTCAGCTTTTGGTCCTTTGACAAATAGCATAGGCGAGGAGGAATTTCAGGGGAGAGAGAGAAATCCTTAATAATTTATTAATATTTTCTATGACTTCTGCCCCTCTTTGAGGTAGCGTAGGGGCCGATTTACTGATCGCCCTTTAAGCCTACCTCACAGCCCACCCTTCCTGCTGATCCAACAAGCCGTAGACCCAACTTGCCCACCACTCTGACCGACAGGGGATCCTGCTTTCCGATCACCGTGACCAGTTCGGGATACATTTTTCCCACACAACTGTGACAGGCTATGGGTACCTTCCTCCCATACTCCTGACAGACAGTGGGACACACATTTCTTTTACCTTGCCCGGTTGTGGGGCCTACCTATTCACCCCTCATGGTTACCTGGGGAGCCATGCTAGTTATGGGGCAGGTACGACTGGCCATGTCACATTCAGTCGTGACACCGGTCGGCGGCACGGGACCGTTTTCCCTATGATCCCTGTGTTTCTCCCCATCCTTTTTCATTATCCCTGGAGCTGTGCTAGATATGGGGCACCTACCACGTACCAGGTCTGTAGATCTTTTCAAATCCTCACAGAAATGTGTCCAAGTCCCCATCCTTTTCCATTACAGGAAAATGCTACGAACAGGGCATTGTTGGACTCACGGATCTGCAGGATGAATGGCTCCTTCTGAATCCGGGGGGGTCCACACTACCCTGGCTACGGGTATGGCAGGCAATCACAGGTGGGACCCCTGCAGCAGCGCCATCCGGGCCTCGGCTGGCCTCCCCATTATCAGGGCTCTGCTGTCGGACTGGCTCTGTGGCACCTTGCTACAGTTCAGCAATCATTTGGGCCTTGGTTTTGCCCGTGGGGTCAATCTGCCTCAGAGGACAGTGATAGTGGCCTTTGACCTGCTGGTGGTACCAGGGCTCTCCACATGTAGCCATCATTGCCAAATAAAAGGACAGAAAAACTAGAGAAGGAAGGGGATGCAACTTCTACACGTACAGTAATGTCCCAATTAAAAAAAAAATAAAACACTGAGTTTGATTTCTTAAAACTCTGCACAGAATTCTCGCAAGAACCATGCCAGTTTTCAGTGACAGGAGTGATTGCTCAATCCAGCCACTGATGTTCTGTAATATCCCACCACTTGCTACCAATTTGTCAGGAACGACATCGGGGAGATCACACAATATTTCACCGCTACAGTCACTCTGTCATTATTGAGCAGGGATTCGCGTGCACACGATTTTAATTACTCACTATGTAGGTATCGGCAAGCGCACAGTGAACGTATGGCATATACACCTCCGGATTCCAACATATGGAATATGTGTATACACCCCAGTACGGTCACTGCCAACTTCACGATAGCCCACTTATGATTATTCGCTGCCACCACCGACCAGCTTTTGAAATATAATACAGGCCTGATCGGACACCTGCTTTCTGGTAGCGTATGGCTTTGGGGAAAGGGAAGAATTACAGAACAAAAGAAACAGAACTATTAAATTATATATTTAAACCAAAAGGTAGGCAATGTTTTAAAAAATATACAAAAGGTTTTACAAAAGGATACATTTACAGTACAGAATATACAGTTACACAAATAAAATAAACAGTAGTGTTGAGCGATGCTCGACACTGCTCGGTACTCGCCCGAGCATCACGCTACTCGGGATGTTCGGCGAGCACCGAGCATTTCCCGGTTACTCGGGCGGGAGTTCGGGTCTCCGCCCTGCATGTTTGACACTCTTTATAGAGCCAGTGAACATGCAGGGATTGCCAGCCAGTCACTGTAATGCCGCAGCCATGTTGGTTATGGGCATTACATTGATTGGCTGGCCGCACAGCATCACCTTGAGTATTTAAAACCGGGCGCCGCCATCTTGGACACAGACGGCCGGGATCAGACAGTGTAGAGTCACTGCTGCTGATTTAGGGAGAGATATATACTGCAAAATAGTTAGTGTAGGGTCTCTAAAGCCTGCCAAGTCAAAAAAACAGTTCTTCTCAGGACTAATATCTATCCCAGATATCAGGCAGGCAGGCTGTATAGAAGACGCAGTGGCTATACCAGCAAACGCTGCATTACAGTCCTGTGTGCTCCTGCTGCTCAAATTGCTAGACTTAGCTCCAGGTCTCGGGGGCCAGGAAAAATCCTTTTTTTTTAATCTAAATCCTCTTTCTTTTTTTTTCCTCCGTCAGACTGTACAAATACCCGTCTTATTAACCTTTTGGTGCCCCCCACCAAAAAAAAAAAGTGCGTCTGTGAGTGTACAGCCACAAATATATCTATTTTAAAAAATCTGGTATACGCCAGTAAATTACAACTGTGGTTTTGCAGTTCCACGGTTCAAATCTCTATATTATCCAGCTTTTGGTATTTTTTCCGTAAAGAAAAACAGTAATAGTGTCTCCCTGATTTTTCAGACACACATATATCTGTTTGAAAGATTCTGGTGTACCCCACATAACTATAACTGTGGTTTTGCAGTTCCACAATTCAAATCTCTGTATTATCCACTTTTGGGTCTTTTTTACATAAAAAAAAACAGTTTGAGTGTGTCGCTCACTGTACAGCCACAAATATATCTATTTTAAAAAGTCTGGTATACGCCAGTAAATTAGAACTGTGGTTTTGCAGTTCCACGGTTCAAATCTCTGTATTATCCAGCTTTTGGTATTTTTTCCATAAAGAAAAACAGTAATAATGTCTCCGTGATTGTTCAGACACAAATATATCTGTTTGAAAGATTCTGGTGTAGGCCAGAGAAATAGAACTGTGGTTTTCCTCTTCCACAGTTCTAATTTCCTTTTTATTACCCTTTTCCATTGATAGTGCGAGTGTAAGCTATTTTACTTCATTTACAATGGGCAAGGCGCGTGGCTAGGGACGTGGAACTGGACGTTCTGGTGATGGTGCGTGCAGAGGACGGGGCCGTGGCCAAGGTGAAAATGTGCCACAACCAACCGCCACATCTTCTCGTTCCCACTTCTTGACCGAATTACTAGTGAAGCACACAACAACACCAGTATTGCGAACTGATCAGTGTGAACAGGTTATTAATTGGATAGCAGATAATACTTCCAGTTACCTGGGCACCACCACCTCCGGTCTGTCTTCCACACGGTCAAGTTTTAGTAGCCGTGAGTCTCGACCGCATACTCCTCCTCACCCTGATGCTCCTTCCTCCCATCATGCCGAGTGCTCCTTCCTCCCATCATGCCGAGTGTTGTCAGACAACAACTGATCCCACAGTTGGACACTCTGAAGAGCTGTTCACTGGTCCATTTCCATATTGGTTTCACTCGCCTGCTCGTCTTGAAGTGGTGGAAGAGGAGATCCCATGTAGCGATGCCCAAATATTTGAACAGCCATGGCCACAGGAAGGTGACACTGGCAATTTGTCACAAGAGGTGGACGATGATGAAACACAGTTGCCACGAAGTGAGGAAGAAGATCGTGGTGCGGAAGAGGAGGAGGTGGTGGATGATCTAGTAACTGACCCAACATGGCAGGAGGACACGCAGAGCGAGGCCAGCAGCACACAGGGAGAGGGAGGCCAAGTACCCCAACAGGCAGGAAGAAGCAGTGTGGTGGCTGCAGACAGAAGGCAGGCAACCGTTCCCCGTAACACCAACACGAGGGACGTTGCCAGTACAACCGGTAGGTCTTTCAGAGTCTGGAATTTTTTTAAAGACTCTGCTGATTACCCCAAAAAGGCCATTTGTACCACCTTCCATGCCAGCATCAGCAGGGGTGACAAAACTACCAGCTTGACCACCACCAGCATGATCAGGCACATGTCAGCAAAGCACCCGACTTTGTCGGGCGAACCGCAGGGTCCACGATCAGTGTCAGCGGGTGTCACCACTGCTTCTTCCGCTGTTGTGCGTGTAAGAGAACCCCCTGCTGTGCGCGGAAGGCAATCCCCTGTCAATACTGCATGCAAAGATGCCCCCTCCTCTCAGTCTTCACTTGTTATGGTAGTTTCTCAAGAAACAGCATCAACGTCCATGTCCCAACGCAGCGTTTAATTGTCCATATCCCAGACCTTTGCACGAAAGCCCAAATTCGCAGCCAACACCCCACAGGCAACAGTCCTATATTCGCACATTTCCCTACTGCTTGCGTTGGAAAAGCTGCCTTTTAGACTGGTGGAGATGGAATCCTTCCGCAACCTTATGACGGTGGCCATCCCTCGGTACTCGGTCCCCAGCCGACACTATTTTGCCCGGTGTGCCATCCCCGCACTGAACAAGCACGTGTCCCAAAACATCTGCTGTGCCCTCAACAGCGCAGTTTCTGGGAGAGTCCACCTGACAACGGACACGTGGACAAGTGCTTGTGGCCAGGGACGGTACAGCTCCCTGACGGCACACTGGGTAAACATAGTGGAAGCCGGGACCCAGTCGGACCTTGGGACGGAACACATCCTCCCCACACCGAGGATTGCGGGCCCTATGTCAGTCAGAGTTGCCCCCACAGTGTACAGCTCTTGCACATCATCCTCCTCAGCCTCCATCTCAGCTATCACCACATCATTTACAAGCTGGAAGCACTGCAGTACTGCCTCCGCCAAGCAGCAACAGGCTGTGCTGAAACTCATAAGCTTAGGTGATAAACCTCACACTGCTTGTGAGTTGTGGACAGCTGTGAAACAGCAGGCAGATCTGTGGCTGAGACCGCTGAACCTACATCCAGGCATGGTCATGTGTGACAATGGCCGTAACCTGGTGGCAGCTCTGAGGCGAGATCACACACGTACCATGCCTGGCTCGTGTGCTTAACCTCGTGGTTCAGCTGTTTCTTAAATCGTACCCCGAGTTGCCAGATCTGCTCGTCAAAGTACGCCGCCTGTCAGCTCATTTTCACAAGTCGGCTACAGCTTCCGCCGCCCTTGCTGTGTTGCAGCAGCGTTTGCAGCTTCCGGCACACCGACTGGTGTGTGATGTCCCCACACTTTGGAACTCTACCCTCCACATGTTGCAAAGGATTTGTGAGCAGAAGAGAAGCAGTTGTGGAGTACCAGCTGCTACAAGGCCGTCGATATTCAGGTCAGACTCCACACATACGACCTCAGGAGTGGACCTAGATGTCTTACATATGTACCATCTTGACAAACTTTGAGTAGTCCACCAAGATGGTGAGTGGCGATGACGCAATCATTAGTGTCAGCATCCCACTTGTCTGTCTTTTGCAACACTGTCTGCAGAGAATTAAAGAGGAGGCATTGCAGCCAGAGTATGATGAGATGGATCAAGAAGCCGTAGCGGGCGTTTACACACAGCCCAGTCTCATCTCATCCCAACGTGCATTGGGGGAAAATGAGGGAGAGGAGGAAGAGGAAGAACAGGAGCTGGCATCATGCTCTGTAGACGATAGTACCTGTACAACTGTCATACCGTCGGTTCAGCGTGGGTGGCCTGAGGACAGGGGGAGGAGGAGGAGTGCATAGTCAGTCGTCATCTTGATGAGGACACGGAAGTCTTGCCCGTTACCAGTCTGGCACGCATGGCTGACTTTATGTTACGCTGCCTTAACCGTGACCCTTTGCGTTGTCAAAATGTTGGGTGACAGTCATTACTGGTTGGTGACACTTTTAGACCCCCGCTACAAGGAGAACTTTCACTCTCTTATTCCTGAGGTGGAGAGGTCTACAAAAATGGGGCAGTACCAGAAAGCCCTTGCTGCAGAACTGTTAAAAAAAAATTCCCATTTGAACACGCTAGCGGCAGAGATCACAGTTCGTTGCCCAACCAAGGCGTACAGGCGAGAGAGACGCAACTCCAATCCAGCAGAGGCAGGGGAACACTGTCAACGTTCTGGGACAGTTTTCTGAGACTCGCCCAGCTTACAGGCCCTGAGGCGCGGGGTACTCTCACAAGGAGTGGAAAGTTTCAAAATATGGTGAGGGAGTACCTTGCCGACCCTACCAGCGTCCTCCGTGATTCCTCTGTGCCTTTTAATTTTTGGGTATCCAAGCTGGACACTTGGAATGAACTCACTCTGTACGCCTTGGAGGTCCTTACCTGCGCTGCCGCTAGCGTGTTATCGGAGCGTGTTTTTAGTGCCGCTGGGGGAATTATAACTGATAAGCGCACTCGCCTATCAATTGACAATGCTGACAAGCTGACCCTTATCAAAATGAACAAGGGCTGGATTGGGCCAGACTTCTCATCACCACCAAATGACAGCAGAGTAACTTAAAGTCAAATCCACTGTGTTATTTCGGGAGGTGTATTCCCATGCACCGCTTCACACCCACACCTGGGTATACGCTTCCTCATTTCGGCTGTATTTTGCTCTTCTCCTTATCCTCAGCCTCCACCACCACTATACCACCAGGGTGACCTTGGTCCGTGTTGCCAGCATTGCAAGTTCCTCCGTTCTAATTTTTGGCAGCTTTTGCTTGGAAGGTATAGGCAAAGACTATGGGAGACCCACTCCCCAATAATGGGAATAATGTTTTTAAGATGCTGTACTGCATGGCTCTTGTTTGCCAGCATTGCAAGTTCCTCCGTCCTAATTTTTGGCAGCTTTTGCTTGGAAGGCATAGGCAAAGACTATGGGAGACCCACTCCCCAATAATGGGAATAATGTTTTTAAGATGCTGTACTGCATGGCTCTTGTTTGCCAGCATTGCAAGTTCCTCCGTCCTAATTTTTGGCAGCTTTTGCTTGGAAGGTATAGGCAAAGACTATGGGAGACGCACTCCCCAATAATGCAAATAATGTTTTTAAAATGCTGTACTGCATGGCTCTTGTTTGCCAGCATTGCAAGTTCCTCCGTCCTAATTTTTGGCAGCTTTTGCTTGGAAGGCATAGGCAAAGACTATGGGAGACCCACTCCCCAATAATGGGAATAATGTTTTTAAGATGCTGTACTGCATGGCTCTTGTTTGCCAGCATTGCAAGTTCCTCCATCCTAATTTTTGGCAGCTTTTGCTTGGAAGGCATAGGCAAAGACTATGGGAGACCCACTCCCCAATAATGGGAATAATGTTTTTAAGATGCTGTACTGCATGGCTCTTGTAAGGGGCATTAAAACCATCTTGTTAAGCTACTGTGACCTCCTCGTCTCATCCACGGCGCATTGATATTGTCTTTTTATTCCACTGCGACCTCCACCACTCTTCCAAGGGGCATTAAAACCGTCTGGTTAAACCACTCTGAACTCCACAGCTCTTCCAAGGGGCATTGATATTGTCTTTTTAATCAGCTGCGACCTCCACCTCTCTACCAAGGGGCATTAAAACCGTCTGGTTAAACCACTCGGAACTCCACAGCTCTTCCAAGGGGCATTAAAACCGTCATCTTAAACCACTCTCAACTCCACAGCTCTTCCAAGGGGCATTGATATTGTCTTTTTAATCAGCTGCGACGTCCACCATTCTTCCAAGGGGCATTAAAACCGTCTGGTTAAACCACTCAAAACTCCACAGCTCTTCCAAGGGGCATTAAAACCGTCTTGTTAAACCACTTTGAACTCCACAGCTCTTCCAAGGGGCATTGATATTGTCTTTTTAATCAGCTGCGACCTCCACCACTCTTCCAAGGGGCATTAAAACGGTCTGGTTAAACCACTCTGAACTCCACAGCTCTTCCAAGGGGCATTAAAACCGTCTTGTTAAACCACTCTGAACTCCACAGCTCTTCCAAGGAGCATTGATATTGTCTTTTTAATCATCTGCGACCTCCACCACTCTTCCAAGGGTCATTAAAACCGTCTGGTTAAACCACTCGGAACTCCACAGCTCTCCCAAGGGGCATTAAAACCGTGTTGTTAAACCACTCTGAACTCCACAGCTCTTCCAAGGGGCATTGATATTGTCTTTTTAATCAGATGCGACCTCCACCACTCTTCCAAGGGGCATTAAAACCGTCTTGTTAAACCACTCTGAACTCCACAGCTCTTCCAAGGGGCATTGATATGGTCTTTTTAATCATCTGTGACCTCCACCACTCTTCCAAGGGGCATTAAAACCATCTGGTTAAACCACTCAGAACTCCACAGCTCTTCCAAGGGGCATTAAAACCATCTTGTTAAACCACTCTGAGCTCCACAGCTCTTCCAAGGGGCACTGATATTGTCTTTTTAATCAGCTGTGACCTCCACCACTCTACCAACGGGCATTAAAACGGTCTTGTTTAACTACTCTGAACTCCACAGCTCTTCCAATGGGGCATTGAAATGTTGTTTTTAATTACCTCTAACCTCCATGACTTTTCCAACGAGCATTGCATTTCCTCCTAATTTTAGTCAGCTTTTGATTTTCAATGCATAGGCGAAAACTCAAGGAGACCCACTCCCCAATAATAGGTAGAAGGTTTTTAGTACGCTGTAATCTACGTCTCTTTCAAGGGGCATTGCAGTTCCTCATAATTTTTGGAAAGCCTTCCATTCACTGCTTATGCCAACAGTGTACAGGAGACCCAGTTGCTATAAATGGAAAAAACGATTTAGTTAAGGCCCTCTGACCTCAATGTCACTTCCA